>NC_141620.1:33080226-33231765 GCF_047967505.1 Dipteris shenzhenensis
TAACTGGCATAAATCCTTTGGCTTTTGGATCAGTGATGAGGACACTCCAGCCTGGGGTGTTGACATTGGTTTTTCCTGGGTTCAGAGGGGTGTTCCTATCAGGTATTTGGGATGCCAGGTAGGATTGGACATCTCTCCAGCACAGCAGTTTGCCCCAGTACTAGAAAGTATAAGGAAAAAGCTCCTATTCTGGAGCTCTGCCAAACTCGACCTTGCATCTAGAGTTGTGGTAGTGAATCAGGTTCTCTTGGCCACCTCCTGGTTCGTGTGTTCTTGCTGGTGCCGATCTAGGGATTGCATCACTCAGCTCATCAGACCAGTCAGGAATTTTTTATGGAGTGGACTTGATGGCACAGCAGATGTTGCAGCAAGGGTGGCCTGGGAGACCATTATTCTCCCTACATGTGAAGGGGGCCTTAATGTCATTGACCCGGACTTGCAGTGCAGGGCATTGCTTTGTAAGGTGGTGGTGAGGGGACTCATGCCTGGGCAGGAACCTTGGAAGGATTTCTTTTTTGGATGCATTCAGGCTTGCACACCAACCTTGGGAGATGATTGGGTAGACAGCCCTCGCTGGATTTTCACATCAGCCCCTCTCAGATCTCCTGCCTCTCCTCTCATGACTGCCATCCTGAAAGCTTGGGGGAGCTTCAGGAACACTCTTCGAAGGATTCCTCCTTCTACCGTCGAAGAGATTGATAGGCAGCCGATCATTTGGAATGATAGTATTCTTGACGAGCATGCCAGACCATTGGGCACTTCCCATTACATGCAGTGGTCTAAATGGGAGAGAGGCCCCGCCTACACAGTAGGCACTTGGAAATCTTTTATCAGGCTACCTGTGGATCAGAGACTGCAGTCCGTGAGTCACCTCAGAGGGGTAGCACGCAGGATTCAGCAGATAGATGCAGCCATCCCGGTGGAATGGACAGTTGAGCTGCCTATTACTTCCACCACTTGGATGGGAGCTTTTTCGCGGACATCAGTTCCTTTACAGGTGATCGCTCTCCGAGGTCTCGGGGAAGACGCTCTGGTATTTGATGTTGGGGATGGAGGTTTACTTTCTACATCCAGGGATGGCATTCTTCTTGAGGTTGCCTTTCAGCCTGTCAGGATTGCTGGTTTTGTGGACCTTGGAGCGGGCCTGCAGTGGTACTTAGACCCCGACCCTCTGCTCTTGGCCTTGGGATCCTGGAGGTTGTGGTTATATGGAGGTGCACCTATCAGGTGCTTGCAGTGGGACCCAGGAGAGTGGGAATGGATAGATCATGGGCACCGAGAGAGGGGGATTCCCTTCTTTCGTTTCACGGTTGGTAATGCCAGGAGGTTTCAGCTGAACAGTAGGGGTTGGATTCCCTCCAGAACCCCCCATTGGGAAAGCTTCTTCATCACCGCAGACTTGCGTAGAAATTTCTGGAGGAGGCTCTGGAAATCCCTCAGAAATAGAAAGATCACTCTTTTCTTTTGGCTTTCTATTCATGGAGGGATTGCAGTGAACCTGTGGAGATCACGTTTTGGGGCTGATCCCACTTGTCCTCGTTGTCACTCTGCAGAGGAGTCAGTGCGACATTGCCTTTGGGACTGCAGTCAGGCGAGGACTGTTTGGAAAGGGGTTGCTCGGATACTCAGCATCTTTCACACATCCCCTTTCTTCATGACTTGGGGCTCGGTCGCATGGTTATCTCTTACCGGGCCCCAGGTGTTATATGAGGGTGAGCCTTCTTCTTGGGCACTCTCGGTCCGCCGGCAGATGATAGAGCCCTGCTCTCTACAGGATGTACCACTTACTCCTTTCAGAGCTTCTCATGTTTCAGTGGACACCTCTTGGGAGATTTTGGCTAGCATTTCCTCTTGGCACATTTGGAGAGCCAGATGTACTGAGGCCTTGGATGGCACCCAGATACACCCATTACAGGTGTTCACGGGTATTTGGATTGACACGGTTCACACTTTGATAGCCATATGGGCTAGCATGCAGGGTTCTTCACGGGCAGCCTCTTCTAGAAGGACTATTTTTCTTCGAGTTTGGAGGGGTTCTCCCTTTTTCTCGGAGGCTTCTACCGGATTGAGATGGCACTTTTAGCCTCAATCCTTTCTTTTTGGCTCTTGAGCTTTTCGTGCATTGCATGATGTATCCCGTATGGAGCTTGCTCTAACGGTTTTTCTTTAATACTTAATAGAAGTCTCTTTTTGCAAAAAAAAAAAAAAACCTTTTTTCATTAAAACCGATGCAAGTGGCATTGCAGTAGTAGTAGTTCTTCTCTAAGAGGGAAGGCCAATAGCCTTTGAAAGCAAGAAACTTTCTCCCTCTCAACGAGATTGGCCAACTCATGAATTAAAGTTGTATGCCGTTGTCCATGCTTTCAAAACATGGAGACATTATTTGTATGGATCAGAGTTTTATGTTGATGTTGATCATGATACTCTGAAACATTTTTGTAAACAACCTGACTTGAGAGGCTGCCAAGCTAGGTAAGTAGAGCTCATGTAGGAGTTTAACTTAACGATTTGGTACCGAAGAGGGAAGGTTAATAAAGTTGATGATGCATTGTGACGCATTATGCATAATACGAGTTTCACAGTACTAGAAAGTGCTGTAATAGCTGAGATTAGAGAAACTCAAAAGATCGACCTTGCATCCAGAAAAGGTCAAATTTATGCAAAATATACCATAAGGGATGGTTTGCTGAAAAGAAACGGCAAGGTTGTAGTACCTAATCAGAATGATCTGAGTTAGAGAGTCATTCAATAGTGCCATGATAGCCCATCTGCGGGACATCCAGGAGTCAAGAAGACGTATGATCTTGTGAAAATATAAAAAACATATTCATGAATATGTAACATGTTTTTCGTGTCAAGTAAGGCAAAACGGGTGAAGCCACTCGGACTTTTACATTCCTTGGAAATACCACTAGGTAGGTGGGAGAGCATTTCCATGGACTTTATTGTAGGTCTTCCTATGACACAGGGTGGATATGATTATATCCTTGTGGTGGTTGATCGTCTTACTAAGATGGCTCAATTCATTCCGACTAGAGAGTTTGTTAGTACCCCGCAAGTGGCGGATTTGTTTATTAACATATATTTTGTCTGCATGGATTACCGAGATGCATAGTGTCAGACATGGATGTTAAATTTACCTGTCATTTTTGGACTGCAATGTTTGAGACGCTAAGGACTGAGTAGTGGGGATCATCCATAAATGGATGGTCAAACAGAATTAGTCAACCAGACTTTAGAGGATATGCTTAGAGCATACGTTTCATTTAGGCAACATACGTGGGACAAGTAGTTGCCACTATTAGAATTTGCCTACAATGATAGAAAATATTCCTCTAAAGGGATAAGCCCGTTTGAACTGAACTATAGTTATAGACCAGGAAATCCAACTACAGTTGGAATACCTCAAAAAGTGCCTAGTGCCGCGAACTTTGTGGTTCAGATGCGGGAGATGCTAGCACTTGCGAGAGCTAATATCCGCCAGGCTATGGATAGAGCTAAGGTGTATGCGGATAAGAAAGGAGAGATTTTTTCTCAAAATTCCTTCACACTCCAAGTCTTTGATTGCAAGAGAGTGTGCTAAGTTATCACCTGAAATTGTGGGCCATGGTTAATTCTAAAAATAATAGATGGGGGCCTATAAATTAGAATTACCACAGGGTTGTAAGGTACCCAATGTTTCATGTTTCTCGTTTAAAGAAGGTTTTGCACGCAGGTGACTCACTAATCGAGGGTGTTGTTTTGTTTCAGGAGATAGAGGATAACGCAAGACGCAAACCAACAAGAATCTTGGACCGAGGAACAATGCAAGTACTCAATCGGAAGATACCCATGGTGTTGGTTGGATGGCATGGTCTACCTCTATCTGATGCTACTTGGGAATCCGTATACCAGATGTGGAGAGCTTTCCTAGATTTTATCATCGAGGACGCTGATGCCTGAAGAGAGAAGGAATGTTATGGTCAAGCTGAGATAACATGACCTTGGAAGGGTCGGTAATTATTTTCCTTTAGAGGGCCAATTGTTATATTTTATTTTATAGCGCTTCAAGTATATGGTTAAAGGAATCAATGTCGAGGTCCTTGGTGAGGGTGAACTGGCGCTGACTAGATGGTTCTAAGGTCAGGGGCCTAGGTGCACCAAATGTGTAATTGCCAAAGGGCAAATGGAATTAAGTGATAGTCCAAGAGAGGGGTAAATGGTACACCTAAGGATGGCCCTAGGAATGTGACATGTGGCATGTAGAACCATCTAGGGATTTGTGGGCTTTCTGTACAGCTTGCAGGAGAATTAATGTATGACTGAGTGTTGAGCTCGTTATGACGAAGATTGGTTGGGAGGATTATCTGAGTGCGATCGCCTGTGATTAAAAGGAGAGACTGTATTTTTGTGTTACACTTCGGTTGCTAGTTATGTTGGTCGTTTCAATTTGTCCTCGAGTCGGAGCTGTTTGCGAAAATCCTTACACTCGTCATCGTACCAACTATTGCAAGGCACAAAACCAAGAGGTGGAGGTCTAGTGGAACGTGTGGTGTACGGAAATACATATAGGGCAGCTTCGTGGACTGAGCCCCCAACACTTGATTTCTTTGTTATATTCAAGGGAAGGCACTCCGGCTGCATTAACCCTCTCAAAGGCCTTGTATGCCGTTACGTGTAGCATCCACCTCGATTTGGACCTCATCTGGTTGCGTATCTCAGTGTCACTGGCTTCATGCTTTCTAGTTCCATTTGCAATGATCTCGGTCATGGTCTCGATTTAATTCTTGCCGTTGCAACAGTCAAAAAATATGTTGTATCGTCCTACTTTAGACAAGCTTGAGGGGGCACGACTTCTTCATGTTCGAACCTTTGTGCTTGATCGAACACTGTCCAACGTCCAACTCTCCTAGCCTTTGAAACTCAATGCCCACTCCCTCATCGCATTTAATCAGTGAAGGCCTTGCTATGTCTTTCCCTTTTGCACTTTCTAGTTCCATTTGCGATGATCTCGGTCATGGTCTCGATCTAATTTTTGCTGTTGCAACAGTCGAAAAATATGTTGTATCGTCCTACTTTAGACAAGCTTGAGTGGGCATGACTTCTTCATGTTTGAACCTTTGTGCTTGATCGAACACTGTCCAACGTCCAACTCTCCTAGCCTTTGAAACTCAATGCCCACTCCCTCATCGCATTTAATCAGTGAAGGCCTTGCTATGTCTTTCCCTTTTGCAGATAAATACTTGGGTGATCCACATGTGATCTCCTCTTTGCTTTGCTTGGAAAGTAGCTCTGATACCAAATGTAATGAACCGATTTTCCGGGTTCATCTCTAAATCTCTAATTTCCCTTCATCCTACAACTCTATGGCTGATTTACAGGCCCTCCTACAGCTTTGAAGCTGTTGTAAGCGCCCCCGTGACCTCTATGGTGGGTATTTCTTTCCCTATCCTATTCATTTCCTACTCTAGGCTGACCTACCTACATGTGTAGGACCTATCCTATGTGTCGGTACTATTCTTCCTATGAGACAGGAGCCTCCTTCCAATAGAAGGGGTGGAAGATGGGATGTGACCATACGAATGGTCACATCTCATAAATGTGCCCCTTCAATTCTCCCTAAAACCTAGGTTAACCTTTAGACCTTAGGTACTAGGGTTTCTAAGGTTCCTTGACCCCTCTTCCTACACTTTAATTATTCTAATCCTCTTTTGCCCTAGGCATTGACCTATAACTTAACATAACCCTTTTTCCTTCCTATCTCACTCAATATGTCTCTGATTTCAGAGCCATTTGAACGAACATCCTTCTCTTGACTAATCCCATTGATTAGCATACTAATTTGGAGATATGAGGTTGAGATGTTCAACTCAACCACCTTGAAAGACCTCAACAAAGGAAAGAAGAAAGCTATTGTACAAAATGTTAACAGCCAATCACGTCCTGGATGGATACCATTTCCTTCCATGACTGACGATGAGAAGAAAAAGCTAATTAAGGAGGGTAAATGTTTCGGATGTAAGAAACATGAGCTAGGGCATCCATGGCATAAATGTCCTACTCTATTAGCCATAATTGCCAAAACAAATTCTGTAAAAGGAAAAGGCAATGCATCCAAGCAGAGGGTGAGGCTTCTACCTCCTCATCCCAACACTCCACGGTGAACATAGAACCAAGAGTAAATGCTATCCATTCAACCAACACTGGTGTATGGATGTGTGAACTGAATAGAGAGTAGGCGTATTCATTATAGAGTATAGACGGAGAAAAATCCGTGTAGAGCGTCTGATAGGAGGAATAGGGCTGAAATAGAAGAGTTGGAAAAAGAGATTGAAGGTCTATAGTTTCTATAGACTAAGTAGATCTCCATCGTAAAATCATCTATAGCCAAGGTCTACCTAGTTCAATAACACATTTGGGTGAGAGAACATCTTTTGAATTCTGACCAGTTTGTTGAGAATATGTTTCAACTTATGGAGCAGGTTACTATAAAGAGATTTCAGCAGCTTGGTATTCAGAAGAGAATTCTGAGTATGAAGAGATATTGAAGAGGCACTGCAGTGGTACTTCTGCATTTTGAATATTCAGCATCAAGAGGAACCAGAACTTGAAGATGAGATTTAAGTTCTAATTCAGAAGAGATCGTGTACTACCAAGAGAAGATTATTTGCAGATTATGAAGAGATGTAAATGCAGAAGTAAAAGAGAAGCGTACGCATGAGAAAGAAGAGAGGATCCAGAAGAGGACTTCTGCCCATTCAAGCAGGTCTCCCACATTGCATTCATCCGCTCTCTCTCCCACCTTGCATGTAGGTCAAATTAGAAACAAGTACTCTCACGAGGACGCTCGTTCCCATTAAAGGGCCAATTGGCATTCAAGTTTTGCATGCATTGCACACATTTGCATTCTCAAAAAGTATGGTTCTTTACAGATGACGATTGCCAATGGGCGCTCTGGGCTCTGGTTTGTCTTTGTGTAAGCGACTATGTCTCCTTCTGTAAAGGATTCTGAGAAGTTCCTTGGATCAGACCACAAGGTACCATTGCAGTTCCAGATGGTACATGAAAGGGACGCGGTATCCTGGGTCTCATAGACCCCGCCTCCCTATGTGGAAGAGCGGGTGGGTGCCCTACGGGGGCCTGTCGTAAGTCGGCCGTCTCAAACCACAGCCCACTTCCCCTCCTTGCGGGCCACATCCCGCTGCTGTAAGAGAACCTGCCTCTCCTCGACTTGCAAGGGTGTCAAGTCCTCATCCATGGATATCGTAGGGTGGTCACGCAAGGCGTGTCTACGTCGGAGTGCTGCCAATCATGCCTCGGTTTCACGGAAGTGTATGACAAGGGGTTGCTCTCGGTTAGGATCTCTCCCTACGCGCCAGGTCCCCTCGATCCCATGCTCTGAGACTCCCAAGGTGGTGGTCACAAAGGTAATCGTGTCACCCACGAGAATGGAATTTGTGCGGGGAATACCACGAACTTTGATGTTGAGGGCCTTACTGGCCCTCTGCTGCAGCTCCAAGAGGGTGGCTGAAACGGTTGCCTTTGCAGGTTTCCGCTTTGCCACATCTACCGACTTGGTCATCTCTGCAATGGTAGACTGCATAGTGGCAATTTAAGCCTCTAGAGTCGTCCATGTAGTACCTACAAGGGCTGACCTCAAGGTGGTCACCTTCTCCCTTATCTGTATGATGTCTTGTATGAGGGTGGCTGACTGAGAGGGACGTATGAAAGAGAAGGTGAGGGATATTGTGTCCCAGTGTGGGTGGCTCTTGATGGCGGTGAGGCAGGTGTGCTAGAGAGAGGGATACCAATGATGAGGTGACTTCAGTAGAGTACTGAAAGGAGGGCTAGCTAACAGGGAGGGGTGAGAGGGAAGAGAAAGAGTAATGTACGCTAGCAAGGGTATCCAGAGACTGTTACGTAGGTGGTGAACCTAGAGTAACAATTGTAGTCGATGTACCGATCGATGTGGATGTCGAAGTTGAAGTCGAAGTCGAAGTCGATGACCCTGAGGTGGATGTTGATGAGGATGGTGACAATGATGATATCGCCGAAATGGATGATGTAGCGTTCTTCATTATTGCTCTTTGTTGTCCACTCCTAGGCCGCTCTTGTTGACACGTGTATTCACGTCCTCTATATTCAGTTGCTTTGGAATCTTGTCCTCTTTCTTGTTTCTCCCTTTGTCTTTGTCATTCTCTCGCTCTTCTTTTCCCATGCTTTGGCGCTGATTTTAAGCTCTTTCTTTTTTTGCAGGTACGTGAAGCAATACCATCTAGGGGCTGTAATCCCTCATGAGGAGGCTTTTTTTTTTTCTCCCCTCTCCCCCTAAGTCACCTACAATTGACCTGAGGTAGTTCGCACACTTAGATCACCAGTACTTAGTCAAACCTAACTGTGCTTTAACTTGATCTTACCTAATCCCATTAACTCAACCCAAACCCCACTAACTAAACCTAAACTAACTAAACAAACAGCCAATTCCGAGAGCGGGGCTGAGACGACGAGCTTCATGGCTTGGAGGGGTGGTTCTTCACGGCCCACATGGTGTAAGGACAGTAGGTAGCGTTGACCATGCAAGTGGTAGGGCTAGACAGAGGCGGCAGGGCCATGTTGGAGGTGGTGGAGGAAGGGGGCAAGGAGGTGGCGCTGTCGGTGGTAGAGGCGGCTTGGCGGAGCAGTGCCTAGCAACTAGTCGAGGTGGCTAGGGGGAGGCGGAATAGCAGCTAAGGCCGTAGCAGTCGCCAACAAGAGTGGCTAGAGCTAAGGCTAAGGTGGCACTACCAATGGTGGGGTTATGATGCAGACTATGACGGGTGAACAATAGCATGGGCAGAGAGAGAGGAATGGACAAGCTGAGGACAGATGTGAGCAGACCGGATGAGAGAGAGCAGCGAGGAGCGATTGGCTAGCGACGGATGGCCTGAACGGTTTAGCGACGGACAAGTGACTGGCCGAAGAAAACATAGCAGTTCGAAATAATCTCTCTCTCTCTCTCTCTCTCTCTCTCTCTATCTATCTCTCTCTCTCTCCCCCCCTTCCTCTATCTATCCCTCCTATACTAGTGAAGAAAAAAATGTCAAAAATAGTCTTATAGTTTTAAATATCATCTACCTCAATCTCTCCCTCTTCCTTGTCTTTTGTAACAAACATATAGACAAAGTCTGATACAAAAACGTATCTACTTAATATTGACAAAACTTTCAAGATGAAATCACTTAATTACCTAGAAAGTATGTGTTCCTTCTTCTGGAGTTGACTCTCTATACTCCAAAAAGGTAGAGAAAGAGCCGAAAATGATAAAACACCCGTTTTTCTCACTCCTTCCAAGCAGATTTAGGTCGTAACTTCAGGAGTTGACTCTCTATACTCCAAAAAGGTAGGGAAAGAACCGAAAATGAGAGAACACCTGTTTTTCTCACTCCTTCCAAGCAGATTTAGGTCGCAACTTTAGTTTCTAAGAGAGAGTGAAATAAATAGAGAATGAATGGAAGAGAAGAGGGATGAACAGAGCTTGGGCAAAAGTTTCTCTGAGAGATTTTTGAATGTGAAAGAAAAACATAAGTAAAGAGGAGAGAGAATGACTAATCAAGAGTGGAATGAAGATATTTTGAAACCAACTGCTAGAAAGTGGCGGGAATGAATGTTTGAAACGTTTTGGAAGAGAGAGAATTGGGAGAGAGTTGGTTAGGAAGTCAAAGTTTGGGCCAAATGGTTGAACCAAATGGAAAATGTGAGCTTAGTTCTAGCTAGGGGATAGTTTGCCATGGGAGGAAAACAAGGAGACTTGGGAATGAATGTTTGAAACGTTTTGGAAGAGAGAGAATTGGGAGAGAGTTGGTTAGGAAGTCAAAGTTTGGGCCAAATGGTTGAACCAAATGGAAAATGTGAGCGGGAATGAATGTTTGAAACGTTTTGGAAGAGAGAGAATTGGGAGAGAGTTGGTTAGGAAGTCAAAGTTTGGGCCAAATGGTTGAACCAAATGGAAAATGTGAGCTTAGTTCTAGCTAGGCGATAGTTTGCCATGGGAGGAAAACAAGGAGACTTGACATGGTCAGGGCAGGCTTGCCAAAGATAATTTTTTATTATGAAGCACCAATGACATTTTTTGCGGTATTTTGAAAAAAAACTAAAATTTCAACTAGATTTGGGGAGCCTCTATTACAAAGAAGTCCATATGGCATAATCTCCTTCATGGATACCATATTTGCTTATCCAAGCCTTTAATATTTTAGTAATTCTCCAAAGGGTCCCTTTTTGAGTCCAAATTTTTTGTAATGTCCCTTCTGTGCCAGCGTTCACTCCGTCCCCCTAAATTTGCATGCTGAGCAGCCCGAGTGGACACATGGCATTCAGCCCACTGCCTGTCCCCTTGATGGGTGCCATGTGTCACTCTCGTGACAACGTACTCTCTTCGACTGCATGGCATATGGTCCCTCTGCCTTTCAGCTTCTCTCGAACCTCCACTCCCTCTCGAACCTCCACAATGCTCCTTGCAAATCTCCTTCTCCTCCCCCGAGCCTCCACGTACCTACCACATCATCAGGTATGGGATTAGTCTATGTAAAGAATAGACTAGATAGATGCGCACATAGTGTTTGCACTACTCTCTTTGGATCGGCACAGCATCTTTCTTACCTGCAAACCTCTCGTGCTTCTTCAAAACCGTCACATTTCAATTCGAGAAGCTCTCGAATATACAAAGTGTCTTTCCAATCTTGTGTTCTCTCCAGTGAAGGATTAAAGCTCCAAATTTTGACTGTGGTACTGGTTTCTTCGCCTAGGTACGGAGAGATCGATGGTGAAGAAGATGGAAGGGACGGCATCAAGGATGTATAGGAGAATGTGCTTGGCCAATGCTGAGTGCCTAGAGCTTTGAGGACACACAATCTATCATTCTGAACACCACAGAGCTCAACCCTGCTTCAAGTAGCGCAGTCTTGGGCATGACTACAAGGTGCAGCTCTATCCTACTTCATTCAACGCAATCTCTAGCCTAACCACCTGTCACTACGTAGCATTTTGTCACAGCTTTGCCACCTGTCATCGGGCAGTGCGCCCATCCAAATCATGAAAACTGAATCAAATTTGGGATTCTTGAAACATAGTAAGCCCACAAAAAATTTGGATAGGGCCTTTTTGATTCATCATATTGATTGTACAAAGAATAGAGTAATGATGAATTTCATACCTATTGATGGTGTATAGCACCTGTTGGTGGCCCTTACAAGCACTCATTTTTTTTTAAGAGTTTCCATCTCTAGCTCAAGAGGGGATATGCAGGACAAGTAGAGATTAGCTAAGGTACAAGCACTAGTGTTTGTGCATTGTCAGACGTATTTTCAGAAATAACGTAAGTTGGAGGCCAACTGGCCAATTTGCAAGGCCCTACCAATGACTATATAAAGAAGCTTTATCGATGAAGAATGTACATTTTCTGTGGCAGTTGTATTGCAGGAGATTAGATTTTTTTTTGTAAAATATAAAAGTGATATATTCCATTCAAAACGAATCATACAACAGGTGGGAGAGAAAGTACTCTATCCCTAGCCTCAACAATGTGGCAAAAAAGCCATGGTGGTGGTCTAAAATGCCACGACATCCCAAAAGGGGTCAAATGAAAAAATAATGAGCAGTCCCATGTCCTCATGAAGGATAACAGTCTCCCACGAGCTGCCAAAGAGGTGCCTGTACACCGCTCCCATTGACTCCTGAGAGTGAAGATAATCTCCGCACAAATGGAAGCGAGAGTGTCAGCCTCCGTGCATAAATGGCCCCCAAGGACAAAAGAACATCGCGAACACCATATCCGCCATAGGGTAATGCTGGAAATCACCTCCCAGGCTGACCCTGTAGGTGAAGTAGGCATGGAATCGTGAGCTGGTACAGGTACCAAAAGTAAATCCTGCGGCTCCATGATGCTGACCTCTGTGGGACCCCGTCTCTGGCGACACTGCATGAAGAAACCATGATCTCCTGGCTCTGACTCAAAGAGAGCAAAGGCTCCAGATCCTCTCCCCCAAAGGGCAGCGCCCCATGTCATCAGAAAGGGATGTAACATATGAGAACAACCTGAAGATACATGTCCATACCACTCATATCTGGGGCAGCTCCATAAACAATGCTTACTAGATTCCTGTGCAAGCTGACAACGCATACACAAGGAGGGTCTACCCATCTGCTGAAGCCAAGTACCCACAGGTATACCCCTATGTATAGTGAGCCAAAGAAAGTAGGAGACTTTCCTGGCTCTACTGATGCCCCCAAAGTGAGTCCAGTAGCTCAGCAAGAGCTCTGCAGTAAGTCCCTGTGTGTGCCAATGCTGCGAGGCAGATGGTAGGTGATGAGAGTCTCTCTGCTGAAGCCTGTAACCTGCCCTTGTCGACTACTGGAAAAAGGAAAGTGGACGAACGCCTGCCACCAGAGCAAGCCACGCCCACTCACCTGGGTCCTAGTCGAGCTCCGCAAGAGGTCGACCCTGAAAAATCCAAAGTCTCCATCTAGGATCCTCTACAATGGTCAACCTGGAAGAGGCAACCAATGACCCTGACCTCCTGTCGATCCAGGGGCTAAGTGGGATACAATCTATGAGAGGAGTCCGTCTCAAAATAAGTAAACGGTGCCGATCCTAAACGAACTCCAATGCATAGCCTTGCCTCACTAAAACAACCTAACCAAGTAGAGATGGGATGAACATAGGCTGGATCTGTAAGCATATCCCTCCACTCCTGAGGAATAGCTCTCATGATTAGTAATCTGGTGGCAGCAATCTGTCCAAGTGGTCCGTGTCTATCTCTGATCTCCTCCTCTGACATCTCCACACCTCCCCTGAACCAATCTCCAACTGTCACAACCCCTTGAGCATGCCATCTGGCCAAGGGAGTCCTAAGTTTTGTACCAGGGGAAGATCCCTGATACCGAACCAGGGGGTTATGATAAAGTGGCTGTCGGGCAATTTCCTCTCTGGAGAGGGAACTGCTCTGATGAGGTGCTGTCGAAAATGATCCCAAATCTGAATAAGCCTTTTCACAAGTGGTGAGGAAGGCTGAGAATGTTGGTCCGTCAGGAAGATCCAACTGACTCTACCTGCCCACTGGCCTGCTGCTCTGGGGGTGCACTGGTGAATCCCATGCAGTAGGAACTGCTTCCACGGCTGATCTCCTGGAGTCAAACCTCTAACAAGAAGTTTGACTAAAAGGGCTCTGCTGTGCATCTTAGGATTAAGAACCCCAAGTCCTCCCTGCGAGGAGGGTAAAGTGATAGTATCCCATGAAACCCTGGCCCTAGTGTCCTCAGAACCGTCGCCACCACTCCACAGAAAATTCCGGAGCAATCTCCTCACCTGACGGATCGAGTCAACATGAAAGCACCAACATGACGCAACGTACCACATAGTCGCTAGTAGAACCTAGTTGAGTACTAGCGCTCTTCCGGCCAAAGAAAGTCTAGCCGTACTCCAGTAGGCTAGCTTTCTCCGGATGCTCTCAAGAACTGGGGCAAACTGCTGCGTTGGGGACACCTCAATGCCAACCTGGAAGCCTAGATATCTCGTGGAGGTGCCTCTGGGAATTCATACGAAGTCTCTGTCTCCTCCCCATGCTGGGGTATCCTGCTGAGCTCCAGTCCAGATGCCTTTTGATTTGTTCCAATTGACAAGTCCCCCTGAGGCTAGGCAGAACTTGTCAATTGAATCCGCAGCAGTAGCAAGACTATATGCATCTCCTCTGACTGTCAGCGCCGTGTCGTCAGCAAACTCAGTGTCCAGAAGCTCCTGCTCCTGCCGGATAGGCAGATGAAGGCCCAAAGTGCCATGACTGGTAGCCTGCATAAAGTATCCCATAGCCTCCGCTACGAAAAGGAAAAGGTAAGGTGCAAGCGGGCATCCCTGTCGTACCGATCTGGATAGCTGAAAAGCCGGTCTTCTGCCTCCACAGACCACCATCCTGCTAGAAGAGTGGGAGTAAAGTGAGGAGACCCAAGAAATCCATCTATCACTGAAGCCTAGCCTTCTCATAGTGCCCTCCAAGAAACCCCAGTCCACCCTATCATAAGCCTTCTCAAAATCGAGAAGAAGAACTGCAATCTCCTACTGACTCTCCTTCGCCCAGTGAGTGGCCTCCCAAAAAGTGAAGATGTTATCCAAGATACTCTGATCTTGGACAAATCCTGTCTGAGTAGCTCTGATGATATCTGATAGCATAGGCTTTAGGCGAAGAGCCAAGGTCTTCGCTAGGATCTTGTAGGCTATCCCTAGAAGTGTAATGGGTCTCCAATTACGTAGGACTATCTTGTGTCCCCCTTTCGGGATGAGACAAATCATACCTGTGCATAATGTCTTGCCCAAAGATCCTGTATCGAGAGCCTCTGAAAAGGCAGAGAGTAGATGAGGCCCAATCGTATCCCAAAGAGCTGTAAAAAGAAGTGGCGACAAACCGTCCTCCCTCGGGCACCCGTCTCTGGGCAGCTCATGTAACGCGTCCGTGATCTCCAGAAGTGATAGTGGGCTATCCAAAACATGACTCATCCTGTTTGAGACCATCAGAGGGACATGGCTCCAAATCTCCTCTCTGGCTCTGATCATCTCCTCGGTGACTGGATCGGCGGTATAAAGAGTGGAATAGAAATCAAAAGTGATCTCAACAAGACGGTGAGGGTCCGTCTGAAGAGACCCGGCCTCATCCACAAGTCTATGAAGACTGTCCAAAGAGTATCTCTGACCCACTGCCATGAAGAACTTTCTAGAGCATCTATCCCCCTTGTGAATCCAGAAAGTCTGCTGGGAGTAAAACCTGAAGTGGGCCCTCCTGCCCTGAATCTCCTCTAGTCTCTCCTGAGCCTCTGAAAGCTGCCCTTTGATGAA
Source organism: Dipteris shenzhenensis (assembly GCF_047967505.1). NCBI lineage: Eukaryota > Viridiplantae > Streptophyta > Polypodiopsida > Gleicheniales > Dipteridaceae > Dipteris > Dipteris shenzhenensis. The sequence continues at coordinate 33,095,066 of NC_141620.1, forward strand.
AAGAGAATGAGGAAAACTCTGAATCAATCTCTGAAGTCTGGATACCTCCGCTCTTGCGTTCCGATCTCTAATTCTGAGTTTTTCCTTCTCCTCTTTTGCCCTCAACTGGCAGGCCATGCTGACTCTAGCCAAAGCCCCCTCTACCCACATCAACCAGCCCTGATCCACAGGAGTGTCCTCTGACAACCAAGCCCCTCTCAACCGTTCCACGAACTCTGTGTCCTGAAAAACAAAGTCCGGAACTCTCATAGAGCCTGTGCTCTCCAATCGAGAGGTAGGAAGAATCTGTAATAGGACTGGAGCATGGTCAGATAAAACTTAACTCGGGCGGATCCCAATCTGTCCTCCTCTGGCCTGGCCCCATTGGCCAACATAAAACCTGTCAAGTCTGACCAAAGAAAGAGAGCCATGAAAAACCCCAAACCAAGAGAACTGAAGACTGTCAGCCAAGTTGACGAAAGTCGTCCAATCGAGCTGCATCATGAAGTCCAGCATGCAAAACAAAACTATCCCACTCCACTCTCTCCCTATCAGAAAGGCCACCCTCTGTCTGACCCGACTTGTCTTCAGAGAATTCAACCATGTTGAAATCTCCTCCAACAATCCAGGTGTCTGCCTGAGGAAGGGACTCTCTGAGCTATCTCCAAAAAGCACGTCTGTGGGCTGGATCCGTGGGAGCATACACATTGAGAACACCAACTGCTGTGCTCTCAATCTGAAGAATAACATAGCATGCTCTGCTCTCCACTAGTGTACCCTCTTGGGTGATCTCTGAGGCCCACCTAGCTGAAACTGAAATGCAAACTCCTCCCCTCGTGCCATCCGATGGGCTCCAATATATCCGGCTCTGTCCTCTGAGTAAGGATCTGCATCTGTCAATCCTGTCCTGGGAGAGCTTATGCTCCTGGATAAGCACAATGTCTGGAGGGGACCCTGAGGAAATAAACCGAAGGGAGTCCCTAAAGCAACTGCAATCTAGGAACTCTTAATCTACAACCATCTGCATCTGAGGTAAATCTGCGGCCGTTCAGTCCTCTCACATTCCAAGAAATGATGGACAACCTAGACATTGGATGGAAGTGAGGGCGTGCCAGTGGCAACTGCACAAAACTCTCTCTCTGACGGCACAATCCAAAGTCAGAAACTCCAAATCTGCCCCAACTCATGTAAAATGGCTCCATCCAAGGGAATAGTATTCTGGCACCAACCAGCACTCCTAGGCAAATCAAAGTCTCCCTGAACCTCAAAGAACAGAAACAGAAAGGCCCTGCCATTGAAGCCAGGTTGAAGAGTCCTAGGGCAAGAATGAATCTGTGAGCCGACAATACGGTGAACCGATGAAAACTGAGTCATGCTCATGAGCTGTCCAGCAATCTCGCTGTCAAGTAACTCAGCTGACCAGCTTTCGCTCCCCCGAGATCGAAAGCTACCTGTGGAGAAACGAAGAACGTGCCCCTCTCTGGAGAGAGTAATAGATCCCAAGTACTCCTCTACGTCCTCTGACCGTCGGCAAAACACCGGTAGAAGTTCCAATCGAGTGAGGGAGTCTGTGATAACCCCTCGAGCCAAAAAGGGCCAAAACTCAAGGGGCAGATCTCTATCAACCATCCTAGGGTCAAGTCTAGGAGTCAGAAGAGCTGAAAAGGACTGAGCCGTCCTGACTCTGCTCCTGGAATAGGTGAGAAGGAGAGGAAGAATCTGCGACGAGATGCCTGTCCGCGTGGGTGACTGATAATCTTGCTCGATCTCGGCTGCTAGGATCTCCCAATCCTCACGCCTGTCTGGGTACTGAGCAAAATCTGTGACCGCACTCGCAAAAGATCTGGATAAACCAGGAGTGAAAAGCTACGAGGACGAGGCTGTACAAGGAGGGAGATTAGATCTGTGTTCACCTCATGTAGCCTGAATACCCCAACGAAGGTTGCAAAGAAATGATGAATAAGCAGGATTAGTAGCGGGTTGAATGTAGCATCACAGATATATGGTGATGATGATGATTTTGGGGGGGGGGGGGGGTGTGCGTGCGTGTGTGTGTGTGTGTGTGTGTGTACATTTCGTGTGTGTCTGTGTGTGTTTTGCCCCAGGTGCGGTGTGTGTGGAGCAGAAGAGAGCTGCGCGCAAGTGTGAGTGCGAGAGAGCTGCACACAGGTGTGTACGTAAGCGAGGCGACCTGCTCCACCTTCGCTTTGGACTGTCTGCAGCCTGTGCGGAGCCCTTACCTCTGCTCGCGGGACACTTTGTCACTGCTTGCAATCCTGCGTGCTCTCTAAAGCCACCTTCAGCACCTCGTTTTTAGTTTCTTCTCAGTTTTGCTCACTCTGTAAGTGTGTAGGATTAGTGTAAGTTGTGTGTGAGACAATTTCCCTGCAAGGATTTTAGTCGCAACAAGTTCTCCTGCCCTCTTGTCCAGGTCTCGTACCCTTTTGTCCAGGTCCCGTGCCCAGTTGCTACAACGTTGCCGTTCTTATTTTGGCTTCAACCCAACCTATCTAGTTCGCGTACTGTTTGGTCGCTCCCTCTCTCGCTTGCTTCATGCTTCACTTGTCTATTCCTTTTCTGCTTGCTATCTGCCCCAACAGAATTTTTTGTCCAGTCATTGTATTTCATCTTGGCCCTCACCCCCCTCAATTTCATGGCTTGTTACCTACCTGCAATTTTAGTTTCGAATCTTTCTATTGAATCTACTAGCTTCAATGACAGAAACAAATAAGTATTATGTAAAAAGAGCGCTCTCTCCAGAACCCAAAAGACAGTCAAGGGAGAATCTCCCCCCCATAGCCCCTTCATCTGAAGATGCTTCCTATGTGTTTGACATGTTGAATGAGGAATTTCAACAAAGTAGAAGAGAATGGATGCTACCTGCTCCGGAACTCACTTACAAAATGAAGTTGCCTTCTCTTGTGCATCCTCTGAAGAAGCTCTCTCAGACTGCAGTCATCATCTTTTTCCCAGGAAAAATACCTTCAGCTAATGATGTGGGCCAATGGGTGAATTCCCTCTTAGGTGGCCACTATGTGGAAGGAGTTTATTTTGCCTCTCGAGGATTTTATGAAGTTCATCTCTTGGATGCCTTGACAAAACAAAAGATGCTGGAAATGTCCCCTTTATTTTTTGGCTGTCAGATGGTGCATCATGCCTTGGTCTCCTAAAAAAGATTATCAGAATCTCATCAAGCACCATTGCCTTGTATGGGTTGAAGTGGTTGATTTCCCGGATTACATGAGAACGGAGCTTCCTAGTTTAGCCATGACATTGGGACAAGTGATCTGTTTCCCTCGTCCCACAGGTAATAAAAATCGCTTTTGCATCTTATGGGATACTGATAGACCAACCCCTCCTTCTATTGCTGTTGAGATTGAGGGTGTTAATTTGGGAAAGAAATATTTCACTTTGAAATAGGGAATTTTTGTTCGAGCTTGTTTCTCTTGTCACAAGTTTGGACACCTAGCTTCTGAGTGTCCCTCTATACTTCATCCTCCTCGTCCAGCTGCCATTCCCCCGCCATGTAATAAAGGAGGTCAGAAGACTTATGTGGAAAAGATAGAAGTCAAAGGAGCAAAGCCTTAAGTTCATACAGGGAGTCCAGTCATTTCAGCTCAAAACAAGGATAAAGGAAAGGGCAAGCAAGTGGAAAATAATTCATCTTCTCATGAGGGTTGGCAGACTGCAAAGAAGACAGTGCCTCTCAAACAAAGACCTCTCCAATCTCGGAATTGGGATGCTTCTGCTCCTTCTCCTGGTCAACCATCAACCTCTTCTAACAGCCCCATCTCAAAGGCATGGGTTAATGCAGTCAAGAAGGGTATTCCGCTTTGTGAAGAAGATGATTTGGTCAGGGAATTGGATTCTGAGGGTCAGCAAGACCCTGAGGCAATGGCAAAGGCATGATGCCTCCTTTTCTTTCTGAGGACTACTCATTTCTTGTACATATTTTCATGCGTGCTTCTCTTAAATGTGTTTCTTACAATATACAGGGCCTCTGCAACCAGAATAATTGGAGGCTCCTTTGGCACTATATAAATAAAACTCATCCAGATGTTGTGTGTCCGCAAGAGCATAATCAGCATTCTTTTGCTGGCCAACATGGGTTCTTTTCAGGATATGATATATTTTATGCAGGCTCTGATCAATTCTCTGGGGTGTGCATTCTAGCCAGACATGATTTGCAGCCATGTGTAGCATATAATGATCTATGTGGCCGATGGATGATTATCCAATGCATGATCAATGGAGAGATTTTTGAAATTGGTTCCTTGTATGCTTCTCAAACTTCAGCTTGTAGAGCTTGAATGTGGGATTCCATAAAACAATATCCTTGGTCCACAAATGCTATACTTTGTGGTGATTTCAATAGTTCTCCTAGCTGGAAGGACAATACCACACATAATTCCCATACGCTGCCCTCTGAAATTCAGCAATGGGAACATATGATTTCATCACTTCGTGCCGCAGATTTATGGACAGCAACTCACCCTTCAGTTTTGGGATTTACATATCATCATAATGCTTTTACAGAATATTGGGCTAGGCTTGATAGATTGTATCTTATTCATGCTCAGCAATATGAGGATTATACATGTCAAATGTGGACTGACTATTCTCAACAACTATCTGATCACTCTTCACTTTGGCTAAACTTTTCATTTGGCATGCCTCTGGATGATATGCAGCTCTCTTCAGTCAGACACTTACAGGTCAATCAATTATATCTTTCTCATGAAAAATTCCAACAAATGATTCGATTGGCTTGCAAGCCATTGTTATCTCATGCTTAGGAGGATATTGATTTTGCTTGGAACTCTATTGTACACCGCATTCAAAATGTCATCAAGGAATATGAAAGATGGTACATGGCAGAAACCAGGCATCATATTCAGTGGGCAAAATCACACAAGCAGTCCTTGGTACAGATTAGCCATCAAAGGTCCCTTTCTGCTTCTGAACAGAGTTCATTGTCTTGTGCTTCCTCCATAATTGATGCTAATGATAAACGCAAGCTTTCCAAATGGCAAACAAGGGCTAGAGTTAATCCTATGCTAGATAAGGGCTGTTCCTCAAAATCTTTTTTTTGGAATCTACATGCATATCGACAAAGTCAATCTATCATGAGAACCAAAACATCAGATGGTATTTGGACCCAAACTTTATCTCACCCTGAAAAACAATGTTTGGAGCATTTTCAGATGCTTTTTTCTCAACCATCTTCTCCTACTCCTCAGGTTGAATTAGCTCGGAGTAAATTTATTGATCTTGTTACCCCTATTGTTTCTTTGCCAAAAGCTTCATTGTTGGAAGTGTCTTTTTCAGATATTGAATTGGATGATGCTCTCAAACATTGCGGTAAACATAAATCCCCTGGTTGGGAAGGTTTGTCGGTTGAATTTTTTGTAGCCTTCTGGGCTGAATTGAAGGGTCCAATCTTGAAGCTCATTAATGTAGCCTGGCAGCATCAACATCTTCCTTCAGCTTGGAAGCATGGTCTGGTCAAGCTTGTGCCCAAAAAACTCCTATGTGAGACTATGGCTGATTGGAGGCCAATCACTTTGATGCCTATTATATATAAACTTATTGCTAAAATGTTGGTTCTTCGGATAAAGGATATTCTTCATGATGGTCTTCATCCCAGGCAATATGGTTTTGTTCCAAGAAGGAATATACATGATAATATCTCCAATACTCTCATCGCAATGGAATATGCCAAATATTCAGATTAAGATGTATTGGTCATGCAGGTGGATGTGGCAAAGGCATTTGATACCGTACAGTGGGATTATGTCTCTCAAATCATGACTAGACTTGGTTTTGTGCCAAAGATAGTTGATGTCATTTATTGGCTTTACTCAGATTCCATTGCTCAATGTTTTATAGGGAATCATTTGTCTGAGTCTTGGACTCTGGGACGGTCTCTTTGCTCTATGCTATTGCTTCACATCCTTTGCTTCTTTATATGGATCATCTGGTTGATACTGGACAGCTAGTGGGGCTTCAGATTCCTGGCTCGCGGCCTTTCATTGCACAGGCTTATGTAGATGATTCTTTCTTCATGCCAAAGAATTGTCCTCTAGAGCTTCGCTTATTGATGGATACCCTTTCTGATTTTGGGTTGGCAGCTGGTCTAATTATTTATTTTCAGAAATCAAAACTCTTGCCTCTCAAGCATTGTAACTAGCATGCTCTCCTTTGGCCAGGTCATATTATTCCTCCGGAGAACATAGTAAGACATTTGGGTTATCCAATTGGCTGGAAAATCAGAAATAAACAACAAATGTCTTGGGTATTCAATAAAATTCAGGACAAATTAGAATATCGGAAGATCTCCACTTGGCCTTTGCATGTTTTGTCCAGTCCATTGTTTTAGCTTATGTCCAGTTTTACCTGTCTTTATTACATTGGTCATCTCGAGATCTCTCTTCTTTTATGTCTCAAGCCATGGAGATTTTTTGGAAAACTAAGCTTCACGAAAAAGCTTTGAGATTGCTCAAAATGGACCTGCTTTGCTCTCTAAGAATGCATGGAGGTTTGAATAATCTAAACATCAAATTTCATGTGTTGGCAAGAAAGATCACTATGCTTAGGGTTTTTTTCTAGCAAGAGCAGCCATGGGCTATTATGCTGGCATTTTTGTGTGGCCAGATGCACACAAATGCTTATGGGCATTGGCTAATTAATCCATGGGAAGTAGTACTTGGCAAGTTTCAAGGTAAAATACGTGGTTGCCCATTTTCTACTGCCTTGATTCAGGATTGGAAGCAGGTGCTCTCTCGCATCAAATGGTCTCCCCATCCTGCTTCTATTGCTTCATCTCTTTGATTGGAAAGCCTTCACTGGAGTGCTGTTTTTTACTCTTCTCTTGCTATACAACAACCAATCAGAGCTTACAGTCTCATGAAGTTGGGCATCCGGTTCATTGATGATGTGGTAGATACTCAGGGGCGTATTCTCTCTTTTCCGGTAGCATGTCAAAAATACAATCTTGGGATGCATCATAGACCCATATGGAAAATTATTGCAGATCTCTTACTCCCTTTTGTTCTGATTCCATCTTTGGAAGTAAGAAACAGGCTTCAAGATTGGCATCTTCAGTCTCGAAGTCTAGGATTATCTTCTCACCCTTTGCATCTATTGACTTCCATATAGGCTTATCGATTGATTTTACCTCTTCCATGGATTGCTCATCATGCAAACGCTCTTTGGCATGTGAATAAGTCTTTAACTTGGTGGAAAGGAAAATTGAAATTGATATGGAAGTTGAAAATGCCATTAAAGCAGAGACTCTTTTTTTGGAGATGTATTGTTGGTATTTTTCCAGTGGGAGTGAAATTGGCTCAAAGAAGGATTGCCTCTCCTCTTTGTCCACGATGTCATCATACTCCTGAGAGTATTCAGCACTTATTGTGGTTTTGTTCAAATTCCAGAGACCTTCTGGACAAGATCTCCTATTTTTTATCTCTCAGATTTCCAGCACACAGGTTCTCGAGATTTTTCTGGACGTTGGCAGATTATCAGCTTCTTTGTCACAGTATTCTCTTTTCTTTCATTGGATCAAATACTGGGCCTTATGGACCCTCTAGCTTCAGCGAAATCATGCATTTCTCAATTCATCTCTTCAGCACCCTTATGAGTTCTTCCGGGCCTCATTGCAACAGTCCTTATATGATGCCTTGCATGAGGAAGATTTGAATGTTTCTTGCATTCAGCTTTTCTTTTACTGTTTTTGATGGATAGGGCATTGGCTCTTTTCTTGAGCACTGCCCTGTTGTAAAGTGGATGTTTCATAATATAATGTTTTTAGTTTCACCCAAAAAAAAAAAAAAGTGTGTGTGTGTGTGTATTTTGCTGTCTACTCCTTAGACAGATGTTTCTTCTTTGGGAAGAGGCCTTGACCGTAAGGTAGAAATGCAGGGTTGATATCCTGAAAGTTGCTGCTGTACATAGCTGTTATTCTCCTATAAATATCTGTAAATATGACTGCTCATATCAAATGCTTTACTTTTAATGTTCAGGGGATGTGTGACAGTAGGAAATGGAAATCTGTGTGGCTGTATATCAATAGATTTCAGCCTGATATAGTGGCACTCCAAGAACACAATCAACATGTCTATGTAGGAAAGATAGGTCATTACTGTTGCTATGATATCTTTTATGCTGGGGAGCACTCTTTCTCAGGAGTAGTCTTTCTGATCAAGCATGAGCTTCAGCCAGCTATTGCTTTAAATGACAATCAAGGCAGATGGATTATTCTTCAATGCATCATTCAAGGCAAGGTGTTTGAATTTGCTTCTTTCTATGCACCTCCATCTTCTCGGAATAGATCTGCAATTTGGGATGCCATGCAGCAATATCCATGGAGATATCATGCCTTTATTTGTGGGGATTTCAATAATGCTCTGCAACAAGGTGACAATACATCAGGACATACTCATATGTTAACCCGTGAAAGGCATGCATGGTCTCAATTACTAATGCACCTTGATTTGGTAGATCTTTGGAAGGAATTGCAGCCTTTGTCACCAGGATACACTTTCCAACATAATGCCCTTTCCTCTTATTAGGCACGTTTGGATCGTTGATGTAGTGTAGCTTTGCAACAAAATGATGATTTCACATGCAAAATGTGGATTGACTATGCCTTTGTGCATTCACATCATGCACCTTTATGGTTGAGGTTATCTTTTTATGATATGCCAGATGACAGACTGCCTCAAAGGCGACATCTGATTATGAACAATAGCTATTTGCAACATGTTGCTTTCAAGGCCATGGTTACTGAAGCATCTCACTCTCTATCTTCTCAGAGCCACTTTGATATTGATAATGCATGGGATTCTTTTGTTTCTAAAATGCAAGCTGTAGATAGAGGTTATGGCAAGTCTTACATGAAGACTCTGAGGGAAACTGTCGCTCATGTCAAATTAACTTGTCAAGACCTCACTAAACTTAGTCATCTTCGTCCATTGTCATTGTAAACATTGTCTTCAAATCAATGATCACAGGAAACTGGCTAAATGGGAGACTAGAGCAAGACAAAGAGCCTTTACAGATAAAGGTTGCTCTTCCAAACAATTTTTTAAAAGCTTGCATCAGAAGAGATTAAAAACAAACATTTACAGGTTGCTTTTGCCTGATGGTTCATGGACTACATCACGGTCACAGCTTGCTTCTGTTTGTGTACATCATTTCTCTCAGCAGTTTGGCTCTGCAGATCCTCTCTCGTAGCAGGTTTGTCTGCCAGAAATTTACTTTTACAGCATGTTTCTCCTATTATTTCCACTACTCAAGCTTTGGAATTGGAGGAACCTTTTACTGAGAGGGAATTGTCAGATGCAATCAAATCCTATGGTAGATGAAAATCTCCAGGATGGGATGGTCTTACAGTTGAGTTTTTTATAGAATATTGGCCTCTATTGAAGCATACATTGCTGCATATGGTGAACTCTGCTTGGCAAAATCAGAAAATGCCAAACACATGGAAGCGAGGTCTTGTTAAACTCCTTTCAAAAAAGCAAATTTGTGAATCTTTGGCTGATTGGAGACCTATCACGCTTATGTCAGTCATTTACAAATGACATATAACATTGCTAATGCTTATGTTGGAATCGAATATGCCACATATATGCAACAGGATGTTTTGCTATTGCAAGTTGATATTGCCAAAGCTTTTGATACTGTTAAGTGGGATTTTATTTCATCAACTATGTAGGCCTTGGGATTTGGCCCAAAAATGCAGCAAGTTATCAATTGGTTATATCAAGATAGTAAAGCTGCATGCATACTTTCAGGGGATATTTCTACAACCTGGACTCTTAGTTGTTCTGTTCGGCAAGGATGTCCCCTCAATGCTTTACTTTTTGCCATAGCCACTCATCCAATGCTTCAATATATGGACCACCTTTTGGACACTGGCATGTTGCATGGATTGGAAATTCCTGGCAGCCGTAGCGTGATCGCCCAAGCATATGCTGATGATTCTTTCTTTACCCCAAAAAATACTCGCAACGATCTCTCCATGATTATGCAGGCTCTTTCTACATATGGTTTGGTTGCTGGTCTTCGTGTCAATTTCGAGAAATCAAAATTATTGCCGTTGCATGCTAAAGACTGGCATAGTCTTTTGTAGCCTGGGGAAATTGTTCCAACTTCTGAACTGATTCGACATCCTGGCTATCCTCTAGGTTGGGGGCTTACTCGTTCTCAACAAATTGATTGGGTGCTTATAAAGTCAAGGGCAAAACTTGAATATTGGAAGCTTGCAACTTGGCCATTATATGTTCGTTTGTGAATAACGCAATCCATTTTGATAGCATACGTACAATTCTATTTGCCTCTCATCATGTTCACTAAGGCAAATCTGGTTTCCTTTATGTCTGCTATCATGGAGATTTCTGGTGTTCAAAAAATGGTAAGAAAAGTCTCAGATTACTCTCTATGCATCGTCTCTGCTCTCCAAGGATGCACGGGGGTTTGAACATACTCAATATTCAAATGCATATACTTGCTCACAGGGGGAAAATGATGTTGCAATTCATGCAAGGGGATCAGCCTTGGGCTTTCATGATCCGCTCTCTTTTGTTGCATATTGATACTTCTGCTTTTGGGCATTGGCAGCCAACACAGTGGGATTTCCTATTTGGCTCTATTCAAGGCAAGATCAGAGGCTGTCCTTTTGTCTCTCGTTTGCTTCTTGATTGGAAGCATATTTTATCCCACCTGGAATGGAATGGCAGGAATTCTTTGTCAGGAAATTCCTTCAGCGCTGAGAATATTTATTGGTCCAAAGTATTTCACCCTCCTTTGGCTATACAAGAACCCAAGCGTTCTTACTTTCTATCTTTCAAAGGCATTTCCTCTGTGGCGGATGTACTTCAGGATGATGGCACTCTTTTATCTTTTTCTATGGCTGCTAGCAAATATGGTTTGGGAGCACATTATCGTCCTTTATGGCATCAAATTTCAGAAATGCTTCAACCATTCTTGCCGGTACCTCGGTTGGAACTTCAGAATAGGCTCGTAGACACATTGCTCCTGCTTGTTACCACAAATATTTGAGTTCTCAGGAGACTATGCCTCATTTATTTTGGTTTTGTCCATGTTCTCGTGAGCTCATTGATCTTCTTCGGCAGCGCTTGCGAGCGAGATTCCCGACTATTCCTTTTGGAAAATCTTTCTGGCTCTTTGGTTTTCATACACCCAGACCGGAGTTTCATCTTTTCTTTGTTTGGGTTCACTATTGGGCACTCTGAACTTTATGGACAGACAAGAACTGTAAAGTCTTTGGTGATCCTATATTTTCCTTCTTTGGCTTTTTTAAGCGTTCTCTGCAGCAATCTTTCTTTGATTGTTTGCAAACGCGCTGCATAGATCATGATGTATATCTAGCATACACTAAGATTTTCAGCTGATGTAATTTCAGTTGCCTCAATTTGAGATCGCTACTCTTGTAATATAATCAATCAAAAGTTTTCACTAAAAAAATGTGTGTGTGTGTGTGTGTTTGTGTATTCTTTCTACTTTTGTTTTCTTCTGTCGTTCTTTGTAGCTATCGCTCTTCGATTGTCTGCAAACTCATTGCATAGATCAGGATGTATATTTGTCCTACATGGAGATTTTCTCTTGATGTGATCTTTCGGCTTACCAGTTTTTTCTGGGATAGCTATCTTGTAATATAAAGCATTCAATTTTTTCACTAAAAAAAAGAAATGTGTGTGTGTGTGTGTGTGGGCATCCTTCGTCACAGATTGAGAATGAGATTTTCTCAGGCTTCTTTTGGCAAGGTTTTTTGGCTATTTGGGATCTATCGTTGACGGCCGGATTTTGAGTTGTTCTTTACTTGGGTTTGCTATTGGGCACTCTGGACTTCCTTGGAAAGCTAGAAACCACAGAGTCTTCGATGATCCAGTTTTTTCTACTTTTGTTTTCTTCCGTCGTTCTTTGGAGCAATCGCTCTTTGATTGTTTTCAAACTCACTGCATAGATCAGGATGTATATTCGTCCTACATGGAGATTTTCTGTTGAAGTAATCTTTCGGCTTACCAATTTTTTTCTGGGATAGCTATCTTGTGATATAAAGAATTCAAAGTTTTCACTAAAAAAAGGGGGTGTATGTGTGTGTGTGATTGCTTCAGCTCAGTCTTGTTGATCTTTGGAAGGAATTACAGCCCATGTTGCCAGGCTATACTTTCCAACATAATGCACAGTCCTCTTATCAGGCTCTCCTGGATCGTTGGTATAGGGTTAATCCATAACATTATGACAATGTCACTTGCAAATGGTGGGTTGACTATGCTTTTACGCATTCGGATCATGCCCCTTTATGGTTGTTGAGGATATCTCTTCATTAAATGCCGGTTGGCAGATTGTCACAAAGAAGGCCTCTTATTATCAATAATAGTTACTTGGAGCATGATGCATACAAGGCGATGGTTTATGATTCCATAATCCATTAAGCCTCTTTCACATCTTAGTCATATTGATATTGATTATGCATGGGATGCTTTTGTTGCTAGAATGCAAGCAATCATTTGTGATTATGGTAAGAATTACATGAAAAGTTTGAGAGACACTGTTGCTCAGGCCAAAAACCCTTGCCAAACATTGACTGAGCTTAGTAATTTTCGCCCTTTATCTTTGGAAGAAAACATGTCTTTATGCCAGGCTACAATGCAATGATCATACAAAAATTACTAAATGGGAGACATGAGCAAGAAAACGGTTTTTTTGGATAAAGCTTTAAAACAGTTTTTTAAAAGCCTACGTCACAAGTGGTAGTCTGCAAGTATCTACCGAGTCCTTATGCCTAGTGGTTTTTGGACTTCCTCTTGATCACAATTTGCTATAACATGTGTCACTTTGCTTGACAGTTTGGGCATGCAGATCTCCCTTCGCAAGAAGTTGTGTCTACACGACGACAGACTTTCCCATCATTTCTCCCACATAGGCTTTGGAGCTAGAGGAACCTTTTAGTGAAAGGGAGTAATTTGATGCAATAAAATCCTGTGGATGGAAATCCCTAGGATGGGATGGTCTCACTGTTGAATTTTTCCTCGCATATTGGGATCTCCTCAAGTCTACTTTATTACATATGATCAATGGTGCTTGGCAAAACCAACAATGGTCTTTATTGGCTGATTGGAGACCTATCAGTCTCATACCAATTATTTATAAGATCATAACCATAATGCCTTCATCTTGCTCAATATGGGTTTGTTCCTCCCAGGCATATCACTGATAATATTGCAAATGCCTATGTTGGGATATAATATGCAAGATACAGGAAGCAGGATATGCTTTTGTTGCAAGTTGACATTGCCAATGCCTTTTTTTTTTTTTTTGGCAAAAAGAGACTTCTATTAAGTATTAAAGAAAAACCGTTAGAGCAAGCTCCATACGGGATACATCATGCAATGCATGAAAAGCTCAAGAGCCAAAAAGAAAGGATTGAGGCTGATAGTGCCATCTCAATCCGGTAGAAACCTCCGAGAAAAAGGGAGAACCCCTCCAAACTCGAAGAAATATAGTCCTTCTAGAAGAGGCTGCCTGTGAAGAGCCCTGCATGCTAGCCCATATGGCTGTCAAAGTGTGAACCGTGTCAGTCCAAATACCCGTGAACACCTGTGATGGGTGTATCTGGGTGCCATCCAAGGCCTCAGTACATCTGGCTCTCCAAATGTGCCAAGAGGAAATGCTAGCCAAAATCTCCCAAGAGGTGTCCACTGAAACATGAGAAGCTTTGAAGGGAGTACGTGGTACATTCTGAAGAGAGCAGGGCTCTATCACCTACCGGCGGACCAAGAGTGCCCAAGAAGAAGGCTCACAGACCAACGCTTTTAATACAGTTCAATGGGATTTCATCTCACAGACCATGGATGCTTTGGGTTTTGGCACAAAAATGCAGCATGTTATTTACTGGTTGTAGAATGATAGTAAAGTTGCTTGTATATTGTCTTGGGATATTTGTGAAAATTGGACTCTTCGTTGTTCGGTTTGCCAAGGATGTCCACTTAGTGCACTGTCAGCCATAGCCAGTGCATCCCAATGCTGCAATACATGGATTATCTTGTGGCTACAGACATGTTGCATGGATTGGAAATTCATGGAAGTCGGGCTATGGTCGCTTGCAAAATAGAAGAAAAACCTTGAATACTGGAAATTAGCAACTTGGCTGTTGCATGCTCACTTAAGAATAGTTCAATCTATTTTGGTGGCATACATTCAGTTTTACCTGCCATTGATCATGTTTAGTAAGGGAGATCTTACATACTTTATGTAAGCGATTATGGAAACTTTTTGGCGGTCTAAACATGGCCGGAAAAGTTTGAGATTGCTTTCTGTGCAACGTCTCTGCTCGCCAAAAATGCATGGGGTTTAAATATTCTCAACATTCACGTGTACATGCTTGCTCATAAGCGGAAAATGATGCTGCAATTTATGCAAGGAGATCGACCGTGGGCTGCAATGATGCCTTATTTTCTTTTGCAAATTGACACCTCTACTTTTGGTTATTGGTAGCCAACTCAGGGGGATTTTAATCTTGGCTGTATTGATGGCAAGATCAAAGATCGTCCTTTGGTCTCCAAAATGTTATTTGATTGGAAGACAAAAGCCTTTGACCCTCCTTTGGCTTTGCAGGAACCCAGACGTTCCTACTCTATTAGTTTCAATGGGAGCTACTTTGTGGCTGATGTGATTCATACTGATGGTACCATGATATCTTTTCCTTTAAGTGTGAGACAATATGGCTTAGGCATGCATTATCGTCCTGTGGCAAAAGATTGCTCTAATGCTTCGACCCTTTTTGCCATTCCCATCACTTGAGCGTCATGATAGGCTTGATGATTGGACTCTTCATTCCCAGGTTCATCGGCCCATCCCTTGAGCCTATCTCACATTACGACATCTTCCTTGTATAAAGTTTTGTTCTCCCCACCTTGGGCTTCAGCTAAGGCAAATCGACTCTGGCACATCAATCACTGAGCAAAGTGGTGGCGGAAGAGATTACGGCTGCTTTGGACTTCCAAAGTTCCTCTTCGATAGCAGGTTTTCTTGTGGCGGGTGATGCTAGGGGTTCTTCCATCTGGACAGCTCTTGACACGAAGACATATTGCTCCAGTTGTTTGTCACAGATATATGGCTCCACGGGAATCTATGCCCCATCTCCTTTCCACACACTTGTAATTTCTTGAGACTTCTACAGCAGCGTTTGAGAGCTAGCTTTCCTTCTGCTACCTGCGGGAAGCATTTATGGCTTTTTGGGATTCACCCATGTAGAGAGGGGTTTGACTTATTCTTCACTTGGGTTGTTACTAGGCACTCTGGACTCTATGGAAGAATAGAAATCATAGAGTCTTTGGTGATCCTATTTCTACTTTCTCTTTTTTCAGATGCTCCCTGCAGCAATCTTTTTTGATTGTGTGCAAACCAATTACATAGACTATGAGTTATATTTGTCATATAGTGAGATCTTCAGCTGATGTACTTTTGAGCTCCCCATTTAGGGGACGCCAATGTGTAATATAAAACATAAAAAGTTCCACTTAAAAAAAGTTTGTGTGTGTGTGTGTGTGTGTGTGTGTTAACCATGATCAATTGATGAAATTTATGTATGACTCAAGGTGTGTGAAGAGTATTGCAATTTGTTATGTAGGGTTATATTTCTTCGTTTGTGAAAATATTCTAGAGATCTAAGATGTATTTGTTTATTGATGCTTATTAGTTGTTAAATGAGGTTTTCTGTTAAGATTAAATAAAAATTTGAATCCCCATCCACTTGGTACATGGTGGTGCTGTAACACAAGTTCTTCTTGGATGAGACAACCCTCCACCAGGGCATGCAAACTGCATAAAGCATCTAAGGGTGCCTTAACTGGAAACCCACCCACAACTATATTTAGACCAAGGGTGGGCCGCAGGTGAGCAACCTGATGCAGAATAAGATGGAGCACAAAGCTCAAATGGAATCTGCACAAATAGTGAATCCCCTGTAGACCGACTGCATGAGTTGCTTGCTGAAACCACCTTTAGTGAAAACTGTTGAGCATATTATGAACAACCACCTGAGAAGACAAACATACATTAGGAAACAGATGAAAATGCAAATTGGATCTCTGGAACCTATGAGCCCATACGCTGCTTGAATAACACTTGTATGCAGCCATTGGAGAGCCGAAGATATGATCCACGCATATACTGAGCCAAGGTGCTGCGAAAGAAGCAACCAAAGCAAGCTAACCACACATGTAAGGAGTCCATACCATGCCAAAGTAGAAATTAGAGCGGACAAGGGGCCTATTCTTCCTATAGAAATGATGACAACAATAAACATGCCCAAACTTGAACCAATGACAAACTGTTAAAACCAAAAGCAAACTGAGAAAGAAAGAAAGAAAGAAAGAAAGATCTATTAACGTCCACAGGAGACCTCGTGGGCCTATGGGACAAAGTGCACAGAAAAGAGAGACAATGCCAACTTGCCATTGGTACCCACTTGAGCAGCATCTGCGAAGCTTGGACGTCAGACCATTCACTAGGAGAATCTGAAAGCAAATGTCATAGCCCCACAACCAAGGATACCAGATGAAATGGCCAGCCACAAACAAGCTCCTTTTAAAACGTGGAGAAATAGGCATTGAGACCAAAGCCGTACTCCTAGTAGCCAAGAGATGCCACCGTATTTCCCTTATCTGTTGATCTTTGGTGTTACAAGTGCCACCTCATTACTCAACTATGAGGGAGGTGGAAGAGAGGAAGGAGAACCGGGGGAGTCAAGCAGAAAGCAAGCCAAAGCTTGCCATCGCCCCAAACTGTGGTTAACTTGGAGGCCAGATGAGAAGGAGAGGAGATGGAGCAATAAGTTGTTTCTTGATTTATTGAAAAAGGAAATTCATATTTGAATCATATTTATCGTACTGAAATAAGGGAAGACGAGAATTTGTACAGCGATAATATGATGAAGGAATACGAAACTGAAGTCATAGCACAATATTTTATCATTGTTATTAGATCATAAAGTTACAAAGATGTCCCAAGTATATACACTTATTTTGAAAATTGTTTTGTCATATTGTTTCAAAAAATAAGTACAAACTTTTAGAAGCTTTATGGAGGTGACAAGATGTTTTGTGATTTTTATGAGATGTATCAAATTTATGGAGTGGTAAATACAGCAGAACTTAAGTACAGAGACGTTCTCAGTATGAAATTATTCGAGAAGATGTTGTCATATTGCTTTTGAAGATAGATATAACTCACTACAAACTCGTAGAAAGTTTATGGAAGAGGCATATATTTCATTGAATGGTAAACACAGCTGAAATGAAGTATGTGATTGTTCGATCTGTTATTGTGTTGAAGTTGAGAGTGCACCTCTCATACCATAAAAGAGTCCTTACATGGTCTATTTAACAGTTCTTTACAGTAGGAAGAAATGACCATTGAGTGAAAACTTTTTAGTGTAAAGTCAAGCTAGTACTTGCTGGTGGTTTTTTCAAGATATCAATTTCGAGAGGTGGATTTCTAGATATTTCAACAAATGTTAACATTTGTTAATTAATTTTTGTGAGGTGTCTTTGAGCTTTTAAGTTTGGTTTTCTGATTTTAGGATAAAGATGGACAAGCTGTGCTACTTGCGACTAGACCTATAAAAAAGGGTGAGCAGGTAGGTTGACATTCTTGAGGTCCTTGTGCATGCTCTGCATATCTCCATTTTTCTCTCAATTAACATAAGTATGAATTTCATATTTCTAACGAGTATTCAGTCCTCTTTGTTTGGGCTTGTTTGGTCATGCATATTGTTTCTCTTGCTTCTAGTGTCTTCTGAGAACCACCGTCTGACTATAGATGGAATGTTTTTTCCAAGTCACAAATAGGATGCCCAAAGGTGACCTTATAACTCGACTCCACAAAGAAAGTTGTCTCCATTTCTTTTGCTTTGCGATTTTTTTGCCATGATTGGCACTCATAAAAATCTCTTCCTAGCTTTCTTGGAGGCATGTTTTAATTTGACGAGTGAAGAGTATCATAAGAGGGAGTTTAGTTCGAACAGAGCAGGCTTGGAGGTGTTCCTCCTTGTCAGATGGAGTCAAGCTGCTCCATAAGTCCCCCAATTTCTTGTGAAGAGGAGATTTAGATGAATGCACTAGTCATTTAGGTGAATGACCTTAACAAGGACAAATATGGACCTCATTTTCAAGATGTAACTAGACTGTGTGTATGTTCTTTGCCAGTTGAGGCCTGTTGCGTGATTTGGTGGAACATGAATTTATGGTGAATTCATTGAAAACATTTAGGATCATTCATTATCCATTGGCTGGCCTCCATTAAGTTCAAAATACGAAAGCGCTGGCATTGATGGATCTCAACGTTGTTACATGGAGCTATGAACAGTTTGTGATAATAGTACTATAGGGTGGCAAACCACCCGCTCATGTTTAAGAAGCTATGTTGATCCAAAAGGAGCTTCAAAGAAGATGTGCAAGGGATAATTGTTGAGGATATATGCTTCAGCTTCTTCTATCTCGAAAGCCAAAAATGTAAATATTTAATTGCAACAAAATCGATAATCATGCCAATGTTAATAGAAAGAAGTAATAAAGAAAGGATACTCTCAAGCCCAAGAAAGAGTCCAAGACAAAGCAGAGGAATCTTGTTCAATAGAGGAGCTTTCATTGTTAGGACAAATAAGCTCTACATCTCCATAGAGGAGATCCAGCTAGTGGCTCAAGCAAGGTGGTACTCCAAGACACATGACTAATCTGGATTGGCTCCTCTCTATCAATCTAATGAATAACGATGTCAACGTGAGCATGAGGTCAACAATCAAGGTCAACTCAAAGCATAGTTACCAGGGAATGGCGTTTCGACCTTGGGAACGTCTGGAACGCCGTTCCAAGAAGCAGGTCAGATGGCCCCAGAACGTCCTTTTGTTTTTTTTGGCTCTTTGAAAGTTTCAAATGAGTATTTAAGAGCTTATATAGAAAGTTTAAAGCTATAAAATGTAAGTTTATTTCATTTTCTAACATAGTTTTATGTCATATGATGACGTGTCATGGATGACATGGCATTCTATTTTCTAACATAGTTTTATGTCATATGATGACGTGTCATGGATGACATGGCATTCTAGTTCCCATTCCCCTGTTCCCCCTTCTCGGAACGTTCCTGTTCCAACACTCGAATTTCTCGGAAAGTTCCAGCACAGGAGGTTTGGACACTTCAATACTACCTCACTTCTTCTCTTAGCGATTTATAACTCACACGACATGTGTGAGGCATGCAAGAGTAACAAGCAACAATGGACATGCTTGGGAAGCAAAGATCAAGTTATTGCTTCACTTAGTTGCTTATGAGTCTTGACTTGCAAGGGTAAATACATACGCTCTCTTTAACAACTAGCATAAAATTCCTCACTGTCATTGATAATTTATGAGTGTGTTCTCTCTAGATTCTTTTTGTTTATGGCTTTGATGAAACTAGGAGAAAACTTGACTTAAAGAGGTATGCGTGCACGATCATGGGCCGGGGCAAAGGGCTGACTAAGGCCCTTGCTAAGTACTAAAATGCTATACTAGTACAAAATAGCAAAAAAAAGTAGCAAAATAGCATGAGAGTGGCATGAAGATATCGAGTGCTCAGAGCTAGAGTCCCAAGTGCATGAACCGGCTCCACGTATTCAGGCTCCATGATGGCTCTTTGATGAGATGCAAAGAGCTCATGTATTTGCATTTGTTGGGATGTCTCCCGTGGTGGTGGAGGACGTGGTCTCCTCGATCTCTGGATCCGATGAGCTATGTCAAGGGTGATGCCTCGCCTCGGTCAATATCCCCTAAGGATAGCTGAAAAGGCCAAGAAAGAAGAATGGGAGAAGGACAGAGCAGAATGGGAAAATGAGAAGACCAGGTTACAAGACCAATTACACACCTTGAGCTACAACAAATGAAGGGCAAACAAATAACATCGGATGGTGGCTGCAAAGTTATGGATGAGCTCAAAGCAGAAAATGCAGCTCTTAAGAAAGAGATGGAGGCCATGCAGACTACCATGAATGGTAAGCATGCTGACTTTGCACAACAGATCAACAAGGGGAAAGAAGTGATGATTGAATGGACAGAAGTTGTTAAAAAGGGATCAGCAGCTCCCAAAAAAGAACTCATTTCTGAGACACTAGAGGAAGAGAAGAGACGGGCCAGTAAAGCAATGAATGTTCTAGTTAGATGTTTCACAGTGGGAGACACCCCAATGGCAGATGCTCAAGCCCTATTTGCCAAGATGGGAGTCAACCTCACATGTGAGATAGCTTGGAGGGTCAGGAAGACGGAGATACAAACAAGACTAGTGCTGAAACTCCGGACTGCAATTGATAGGTCCAACCTTATGAGCATGCGAGCATCCTTGAAGGGGACCAAGATCTACTTGGATGATGACCTCACCCTTCTACAACAGGAACATAGAAGAGAAGGCATGATATGGTCAGCATCTCTGGGTTCTGTATCTCCTGTAGTCTCCTGATCATGCAGGATCGTGGAACAGTGTCAAAGGCCTTTCGAAAGTCTACGAAGCATGTGTAGACTCTCTGATGCGTGAACCTCGCCTCCTCAACGATAGCCCTCAGGGTGAAAATGTGGTCTAGAGTAGAGTGATGCCTCCTGAATCTTGCCTGCCCTAGTGCTCGCTGCCCCCGTGCCGCTGTATGACTACTAATCTCTCTCTCTAGTACCGATCCATAGATCTTGGCCAGTGTGTTGGCAATCATAAGCGTGCGATAGTTCCCGGTGTCGATGAGGTCTCCTGCTTTGTGTATCGGTACGATAGTGGTGGTACTCCATGCTGGTGGGAAGCCGTGACAAACTGCAAGGTTAAACATATGTGCAAGGATCGGTGCTACAACCTCAGGAGCCCATGTGCGAAGTTCTCTGTCTGAAGGCCTTCGTGATCCTGTGCTTTTCGGTTGTGGAGCCGACGAAGTGCAACCTACACATTCTGTGTAGTGAATAGATGACAAGTAGTGGGCCTGGGCATAGAGGGCATGTCTGGCGGTGTCTGCCTCGTGACATCATATAGGGAGCATGCATAAGTGTGCCACACGCCCGGATCAGTGATCACCCTCCAATAAGGCCGGAACTTCTCTGGCTAAGTGGCACACATACACCCATGTGAATTCATGTTGCATCCTCTGTGTGCTGACCACAATCCTGAAAGTTGTCCATATCCTTTTCACTACTAGACAACCCCAAAGGCAATTCAAGATCGTCTCAAAACTCTGTCTATATAGCAAAGACATCTTCCATCCACTTGCATGCTCCAACCAAGGGACGATGGGCCAGCCTCCATGTGCCACCATCGAGTAGAAGAATGATATCTTCCATGGCCTCAAGCGAGTCCATAGGGGAACATCTTGCTCAACCCAATGGCTTTCCCTCATGGGGGTCAAGGCTACTTCTTCTAACTGAATGTGTCTGCTAATGCAGGTCGTGTATGAGAAAAAGGGCACCTCCTCCACTTAGTCTGAGTGTCCTACTTGAGCAGGCCAAAAGTACTCACCTAGGTCCCATTGGATATCCTGAAGAGGTTGGCCCTGCCAAAGCCAAACACCAATGTGCTCCCTCCCAACCTGATAAGATTGTGTTCGAGTCAATAGTCCAAACCTTGGCCAGATGGCCCACTACCCTCATCCTCTGCCACTCCATCCCATCCAAGGCTTCATCGTCCCCATGTTCCCTCTCCGTCTTAGCTTGCAAGAGGCCCCCTGACCCTACTGTGTAGTATCTGCGACGGTAATATCCACGAGACTGTAGTAGAAATTGAATCCTGAGAGGTGCCCTTGTTCTCAGGAACTCTGTCCAGACGAATAATGGGGGGTCTAGGTACTGCGCAACCCTCCCACCACGAGTCGCTTGGGACTTTGTCTTATACCGGTGGTATCGCCAGTAGTAATGATCATGTTGCAATTGCAAAGTGGAATGAGAAGTCTGAAGGGTGGTTAGCTGTGTCCGAAGCTCTGTAAACTCCTCCTCCATGGCTGAAAGCTTCACTTCCAATTCAGCTACCCAAGAATCTGATGAAGACAACAAGTCCTACAATTGAGTGAGCTCCTGCTGAAATTTGGCTACCTCTGTTGCATGCTGGCCGATCAACTAATTCAAAGCGGCTGACAGTGTCATCGACCTCTACGTGCAACGACAGAGGAGAAAAGATCCATCGATGGAATCCTCAAATTCTATCGGCATCTCCATAGATTCCAGTAGCCTCGATGGAATCTTTTCTAGATTCTGGTGGATCTAATCTCCACCAAGACATCAACACGTGGCACCGCCAAAAATTGCCACATGGCACCTTATCCAGATTGCCACGTTAGCAGTACCCTATCCTCTGCCACATCGATTGCATTGTCAATCTTTGCCAAAGTTGCAATGAAACACGTTTTTTTTTTTTTGAAACGTTTTCAAACGTTGCCAAACGTTTGGAAATAAAAAACATGTTTTTTTGGCAGTGGTTTTTGGGGCAAAAGGCCCTAAGGTCAATTTTTTGCCCTATTTTTAATCAAAACAGTCAAAGGAGCTATCGCCATCACGCTTTGTTGGAAAATGCCTTCCCGGGCTCACTTCTAAGTGTATGAACATATTCGATTGCTGAAATGTTTTCCTCTATGTTCCTCAGTGGTCTGGGTGCCATTAGTGCATGAAATCATGCATTTTAGGTCCTAGGAATGTGTACTTATATAGTAGGCATATGATTTTTGGTAAAACAGGCACCTGGGGAAAATTTTGAATCGAAACATGTTTGGAAAATTTTCCAAACGTTTTCAAACGTTTGAAAACGCGTTTCCAAACGTCTGGCAACTATGATCTCTACCATCCGTATACTTGCTCCCCTCAAATGTGAGAGTGCTTGCACTCTAGCCTCTGTTACAACAAGATGTCTCCAAACCCCAAAGGATCTTGTTGGGCTACTGTCCCACTATTCCCAGCCGATATGTATCAGCTGCCCTAGCACGTGTCCTCTGGATCCTAGACCTTTAGGTGCCACATGAGCAGCTGCCTCTTGAACTCCTCCCTGCAAGTGGGATTGCTGACGCAGATGAGTCCCCCCAGACAAGCATCTTCAAATTCTAATAAGGCTCCTCATTAGGGGGGAGCCTTTTTGTGTGAGGAGGGCCTTTCAAAAAATCTAGTGTCCTCCATGGTGATTCATCTATCTTTCAGCTTGGTTTTACTACAAAGAGACCGCGCATAGGCATGCCAGTAGGAGTGATCCGTTTGGAGCTAAAGGAGCAGCTCACACAAGTGACATACTGGATGCTCCAGCAATGCATTGACAGGTTTGGGACAAACATCTCCTTCATGATGCTCGAAAGGTTGGCATAACGCCTGTCATGCCCTTGGTATGCCACCACATAGACTCTCCTTCCAAGGCCCCGTCACAAACATAGAAGTTCGAGGTTGTGGTGCATGCTTCCAGTCCCAGGGAGGGCTGGGGATGCAAAGTAGAGCCCTTTTGGGCAATATTTGTATGCAGTCGGGAACACCCTCTGTGGGCCCATCCACTCGTCCATCAAGCCATACATCTACTCTTTCATCATATAATCAAACAAAGAATGGGTCCACTGCCCCTTCCCTATGGAAGCAAAACGAAAACCCTAGAGAGGGCGAGTGCGGGAACCAACCGCATCAATGTATCCCCCTTTCCGGGATGTAGGATCAACATGGTCATCTCTAGAGCCATAGGATACGCATCTAGAATCTCTAGGTAATTCTGCGGTCCAAGCCTAGGATGGGGCCTCGAACTTGAAGATGGGAGAACAAGCCCCCTTTCCTTGCCGCCTTCGAGGAGGGTATTTGTTGCAAAGAGGGGGGGGGGATTGGGTTGTGAGCGGGAGGAGGAAGTTGTAGCCTAGGGAGTGGGAAAGAAGGCCGGGGATGAGGCCTAAGGCTGGGGGAAACACGAGGAGTGGAAGAATTGGCCAGACCTACTGTAATACGGAGAAGGGGAGAGGTAGATGGTGGGGGGTAGGTTGTGAGGGTGATTGTTGTTGCAAGGGGAGCGGGCGGAGTGTGGGGAGCAGGAGAGAGGGGGGGGGGAGGGGAGGGCGGACGGGAGGGGCATCAACCGCACAGATGTAGCAAAAACTTTGGTCTTGCTGCCATGCAGGTGCTTGGGTGCTTGAACTCATGTCCCTAAATGAGGGGAAAGGCAGACCGAGGTGCAACGGCCATAGAATTGGCGGGAACCCTTGTGTCATGCTCTTGTGCAAGTTGCATGTGGGTGCTTTGGGCCTCTACCATGGGTAAAGTTCATGGAAAATTGAAGGTCTTATCCTTTGGGGTCTGGAATGATGTTAGAAGGTGCTCCCCAACTGCTCCTCATGAAACTGGGAAGCTGCCTCTCGCTCTGCTTGTGCCTTCTCTCAAAGTCTAGTGTGCTACCTGTAGTTTCTCGCGGCCTTCTTGCTTGGCTTCTTGTATACCTTGGTCCACTTCCCCTTGGAGGGCTTCACCCAAGGGGTATTGGACTTTTGCTACTCTGCTGCCTGCGAGGACGCTGAGCCTTATCCACCTAAGGCTCCTCTATTGTCTCTATTGAGTCGGGGGGGGGGGTGTCTCACCCCTCTGGGGCAATCACATGCAAAGTGGCCCATTTGTCTACATCATGGGCATTTCCTTGGTTACCCTTAGACCTCAATCCTCTGTTGAAGCTCTCCCTCGTCAAGGTCTTGGGGTAGATCTCGTTCGGAAGGGACTCTGGGCTCTCGACAACCACATCTTGAGTGTAGAAACCTTGTCATCTGCCATGATCGAGGTGGTTATATCTGGTGGAGACTCCATCACTGTGCCAAAAGTGCGACCAATGGAAGGAGGGATGGCCCTGTACTCCCTTTGGAGCCCTGAAAAGTGGAGCATCAGCAGAAAGAAGGGCACATGATGGGCGATTCCGTGTCCTCAACTGTAAAACCATGGTATCAGGGAAAAAGATTGTCATGTGCACGGATTGGTATCTGACGTGTACTAGGTACACAGAACTAGCTCAGGTTAGCCTGGGGAGGCTTAGAGCTAGCAGGCTTGATTCTCGGGTTGAGTGGCAAGGGTACGAACTATTTATAGGTCTTCGCTATTTTTGGCGCCAGGGCCCGAGTCTATAAAAGAGGTTGACACTTGGTTGCACAAGTGGCAGGTACACTTCCAATTCCACCCCTATCCAGATGAGAAAAAGATTCAGCTTGCAGCAGGGTTTATGTCAGGTAAAGCCTTGCTATGGTGGAAAGAACTCCAGCCTAAGCCTGATACATGGACAGATTTTGAGGGCATCTTCAGGAAGGAGTTCCTAAAGAAGGAGGATGATTACGATATCGTTGGCAAGCTCAAGGCCCTCGATATGTCAAAATTAAACTTGACCTTTGAAGTTTATCTTCAAAGATTTAGGGATCTGCAAACCAGGGCCACTAAAATGGATCCAGTGACCTTGTTAGGTTTCTTCGTGGATGGTTTGCCAGACTCCTACAAGTTGCAGATAAAGAACAACAAGTGCACAACGTTGCAGGAGGCCATGACATATGCACGCATATATGATGATACCATGGCCAGTACCAAGGCAACCACAGTTACCGATACGAGTGGAAAGAACAAACGCAAGTTCTTTCAGCATACGACTGGTATTACGGAGACGAAGTCTACGGACAACACCTCCAGGAAAAGCTTAACTCTAGCAAAGAATGGTAGAGCCCGTTTCCTTCGCACTCTGAGGCTCAAGAAAGAGGGGTGATGCTTCTATTGCGAGGAGCGGGGCCACACAAAGAATGAGTGTCCTAAGCGGAAGAACCAAAAGTTGGTGCTAGGACCGAAGCTCCAGGCGGGTCCACGTACCGCAGCCAAGGGAGCAAACCAAGTCACGATGACAGGTATTTCAGTAAATGTCATTACCTGCCCCCTTTCTTGTAATTGTACTTTCAATACTTCGTTGTTTGGTTCCCATGATCTTTTCCGAGTTTATGGAGAAGTTAGGGACCAACAGGTTCACATTCTCTTTGATCCGGGCAGCTCTCACAATTTTGTTAATTACAAATTTGTGCAGAAGATGGGGCTGTCCACAGTACCTAGCGACCACACCTATGAGGTGCAGCTTCCAACTGGGAAGCAGTTTTGGGATCGCAAGGTTGAAGCGCTTCCTATCCGGATTCAGGCCTACACGGGAGCTCTTACATGTTATGTTATGCATCTGGAGCATGTAGTCTTGTTGATCGGGATAGAGTGGTTTAAAACCCACAATATTCAGATCGGATGGACGGAGCATACGCTTTCTTTTGTAGATAAGGACACCCAATTTTGTATTCAATGTGATCAAATCCCCCTTCTCAGGGGCCTATTGTATCTGCGATGCACCTTCGGAATATATTAAACAATTCTCATTATGATGTCTATCAGTGTGTTTTGATTCCACTTTCTTCATTTGTTGTTTCGGTAATTAACAAGAATGAATTAAGTGTGTTTGAACACCGGGAATTGAGAATGTTGTTAGATAAATTTCGTCCAAGTTGCGGCTTGCTGGTATTGTGATAATTCTTTCTATCTTAAATGGTGCGTTGCCCTATCAACTAGATTTAGATTTAGATGCTCGTTGGGAAGAGACTAAAATGAAAACGTTTAGACTTCACAAGTAGTTGTAGCTTGAATGAAGAGATTTTGGACTATCTTTTGATTAGCCTTCTCCTTTAGTGCTAGCCTTTGTCATGGCTAAGTCTACCCTTCACCTCCAGAGAGTGCCGGCAAAAACTCAGTATGAAGACTTTGTATAAATGGATGCTCAAGTATGTGTGGGTGTATGGATTTGTATGTCTGAGAGCATATTTTTATACTATGATCTACACCCATTGTTGAGCGCTGATGACGTCAGTGATGTCATAGTAGCTAGTGCTTGCTATGCATGATGGAGTTATGGTTTTCAACCTTGTGAGTGACTATCATGAGATTGAAACTGCACTATGTTGTGTTTTTAGAGGATGAGTTTGGGAATGTTCCTAGATTCATCTAGGTATATGCTTCTGCCGTATTAGCAGACATGCAAATTTCACCTTGTGAAGTTTTCGTCCAAGTTGCAGCCTGTTGGTATTGTGATAATTCTTTCTATCTTAAATGGTGCGTTGCCCTATCAGCTAGATTTAGATTTAGATGCTCGTTGGGGAGAGACTAAAATGAAAACATTTAGACTTCACAAGCAGTTGTAGCTTGAATGAAGAGATTTTGAACTACCTTTTGATTAGCCTTCTCCTTTAGTGCTAGCCTTTGTCATGGCTGAGTCTGCCCTTCACCTCCAGAGTGCCTACAGAAACTAAGTACGAAGACTTTGTATAAATGGATGCTCAAGTATGTGTGGGTGTGTGGATTTGTATGTGTGAGAGCATATTTTTATACTATGGTCTACACCCACTGTTGGGCGTTGATGACGTTAGTGGGAATGTCATAGTAGCTAGTCCGTGCTATGCATGATGGAGTTTATGGTTTTTAACCTTGTGAGTGACTATCATGAGATTGAAACTGCACTATGTTGTGTTTTTAGAGGATGAGTTCGGGAAAATTCCTAGATTCATCTAGGTATAGGCTTGCTAGGGCCATATGTCAGGTTAGACTCCTCTTTAACCCACCCTGAAACCAACGGCTAGGTGAGTGATTAGATGAACAATGAATACACTCAAAGATTGTTGGTTTCAGAGATTATGTCCAAATCAGGTTTAAAATCTACGTTGTCTCACTTTGTCCTTGTAAAAACGCGGCATTATCCCCCTGCCCACCAAGGCTCACCACAGGACCCAATATGAATGAGTATGGAAACTATGTGGGATGTGCGGAGCATCCCAATCTTGCAAGGATGTTAATAGGTCGATGTTTATAGTTGGAGGGTGGTCGGGTAAGTAATATACCAAGCCCAACGAACCTAGATAACCCTACGGGTGGTAAAATAACTCCAGTGGCAATGGAGTCCACCCGATGCAATAGGTCCCAACATCCTATCACAATGTGACTTGCTGTGCAATACATATGAAGTCTCAACTGTGACTACCATCGTGAAAGATGCCATAACTATAGTAGGATGGTGTAGTCTCATGGTGTATAAATCATGGAAAAGTGATATCAGTGAAGCTGAAAATGACCACTGCATGCATTGGAAGCAGATAAGCGGCTAGGGGTGTGAGATCCTGTACAGATAACACGCACAAGACACTCGAAGTGTGATTCAGCTGAAAATGAAACAATATGGAATAAGATTCCATGCAAAAAGTGAGGGCCTGTTACAATTGCAAAGCATACTAGCACTTCAAAGAGAAAAGCAATGTTTGAGGTCCTCACACTGAGCAGATTGCATCGCCTCTTTGGACAATCCAAAAAACAAATGGGCTCCTATCGCGTGTATCTGATGGAATACCGGAGATGGGTCCCAAAAGTGGCATGAAATTTACTCAGACATGTCCACAGACAACAGTCATGCATGTCCTGTTTGTGGGAACCTTTGAGGTAGCTTTGCCTAGCTAGTTTTAGAGCTGTTTATTGTAATTGCATTAATGAAGTTTTACGCCTACCCCAGAGATCTTGTTGGGTCTCTCCAGTGGACATCAATTATATTATCTGATCTCTGTTCCTGCTTGCTCTTGCTACTTCTTGTCCTCCTCTCCACTTGATCTCATGTAAAATAAATGATATCTGCTACAGTTGGGCATGCAGTTGCGCACAGGACCAGGCTTGGACTGCTATAGCGGCCATCATTGTTTTTTTATGTGCATCTATTTAATTAATAACAGAGGCTCCCACTATCATATTATTCTGTTCTTCTTTGTTGACCAGCAGAGGAGGTGTCCCTCCTTCCTAGCTTGTGTGGGCATTCCAATCCATATATATATATTGATATAAAGCCATTCTATATATAAAATTTTCAGGGGAAGGAAGGGTGAAACTAGTGACTCTTTCTTCTTTGTTATCTCTCATATTTGTTTTTTTAAATTATTGAGCAATGCATGCTGGGACTAGATGGCATGCATTTCCTCCTGCATCGTTTAATGATTCTTGGTGTGTGCTTCAAGGTATGATAGGTGTATTCTCCTACTGTTAGAAAACTGCTGTGTCAATAGATGCTGTTGGAAGACTCCTCTCAATAAGTCTGAACATTGTTGCTTTGCTGTTTTTCTTTGGCCAAATATTTTTCCCAGATAACAATCTCATACATTGATGAAAGTTCTCCAGTGGAAGAAAGGCAGGCAATGCTGGAAGACTATGGTTTCAAGTGCCAGTGCTGCAAGTGTGAGGAAGAACGTGTTTAATGTCTTTACGATCAAAATGGAAGAGTGATGAGGATTGTGTCTGATATATCTTTATCATTAAAATGGAACACAAGTTTCACAAAGTAGTTGTAGCACAGGATCATTGATTTACAAACCCAAAAGTGGGTGACACTATGGGATAAGCAATGCACCTGTTATTGAGAATGTCTTGTCCTTAAGATAGGATGTAAATAAGGAAAAATCAAGTGGAGAACAAAGTAATTTCCTTCATATGTGTCAACAAAATTTCCTCAAATAAAGCGGGGGAAAATTGTTTAGCGTTATTTGTGTTGAGACCTTTGCAAATGTTGTAAATGCTGACTGTATCCAATTTGTGAAATGAATATATATGACCATGTTGCAATGAGATAGCACTGGCATATGTTGTCATGGAATATGCTAAAATGAACTAAATTATGTCCACAAATGATAAGATGGCAAGTTATCATGGAGCAGGTGGAGAGAAGATGTAAGAGAGAACATAAAAAAGGCAGCTTGTTGGGATGGCCTAGCTAGTCTCTTCCCAAATCAACAGAAGGCATTTGAAAAACAACCAAACAGTGCTTGTACAGCTCGACCCAAATGATTTTTGCAGCAATCCAAAAAACTCAACATGATTGTTGTGAACACGATAAACGAACCAAAAAACTCTCCATGGTAATTATTCAAGAAAGAATGGAATGATGCCACTCAAAGCAACATGGGACCTCTTAACAAGAAATCTTACATAGTTTTGCAAATAGAGTATCACACAACTTTCCAGCTGCTTGAAAATTGCCTAGACGTTTGTCATGTGCCCTTAAGGATATGAGTAAAATGTGGCTACTAGCAACTCTTACAACTAAGCTGATGTGTTCCTCCATCATGACAGCCTCTCTTAGTGGGCAATGGAATAACAAATTAACAATCGGTAGTCAAAAACCCAAGACTTTTGACAGATCAGATGGGATGGATGGTTGAAAACCACGTCGTCATGCATAAGTTGGATGTTATTGGGATGGGCACTCTACTTTTTGCCATTTGTTGGCTCATACTAAGGGACATTGGATTTAGTATAAAAAGGATTTGATAGTTTCTGAAGATCATTTTGAAGGCACGTAATGGAGAGGGAGAGAGAGAGAGAGGGTAGGCTAAGGAGAGAGAATGATACTCAAATAAAGACAATGGAATGGAAATGAAATAGCAAGAACAATGAACCAAAAGGAACTTACATGACCAAAAAGGCTTGATACTTATTCATTTGACGAGTGAAAGTATAATGCCTTTATAGGATAGGCACACACACACTTAGTACCAAATGTATATGGGATAACTCCCAATATGACACGTGGCACTCCTAGACATCTAGTATTATAAAACTCACACTAAGACTTCCTAGAACATACCAAAACTGACTCAACTTGACTCCAATCTAACACCCCTTCCATAGAGAAAAGGTGACTGACTACTAGAATAGAACCAATAACATGAGAATGACGGTCATCGAATTGTGCAATGACGGTCGTCGAATTGTGCAATGACGGTCTAGAAGTAGACATGGCTCTCATGCTAACTCAGAGGCAAGTGAGCATGGCTCGGCGGCAACTAGTAAGCGTGGTATAGACTCAGAGACTCAAGTGGCATGGCTCAGAGGCTCATCATGCATGGATGTATGACCAACTCAGAGGTCTAGGAGACCAATGCACCAACATCTTGGAACTCACATGCCAGGCCTAATATATGGCTCTCGTAGTACATCCCCCTCTTGGCTTCACAGACTAATGAGGGACATGGAGCCACACACCATAGAAATCCCATAAATCATTTTAGGAGGACTATCCAAGGCAGAGAACCTTTATTGACTCAGCACACATAATTTATTTGCATTCATTTTGGGGGACATCCTAGGGCAGAGTACCTTTAAACAGTCACACAAAATAAAAAATGTATATCTCTCGAAATGAGAGATGTTCCCCGAGTAGCTGCTTGCACACGTGTGCACATCCCTCATGTCAATTATGTGTCGATGAAGATCATGGTGAGAATGTCCTAAAGATATGTCGATGTTGGCCATGGGAGCAATTACCACGGGCAATCAACCCATGACTCAAAAAATTGAAAATGTTGAATTACCGAGGTTGGGTTGGAGACTTCAAATTTGGGCAAATATGCCCAAGAGGGACAAAATTCCCAAATGAATGTACAATATAGTGATGAAATTACAAAATTTTTATGAAATCCCCAAATGTCTATATGCAGGAGACTTCAATACAGCTCAAGGGATGCAAAACGCAGAATTGCCCTAAAATTTAAAAATTAGGGTTTAGTAGAAAATAGGGGTTCAAAATGTTTTGGGGCTTGTTAAAATTTCTTGTATCAGAGTATTCCTACAGCACTCAAGAACCCTCAGAGCATGATATCACCCAATAAATATAAAACTCAGAGCAAAAATTATAGATGGCGTCTTTTAGGATTACGGGGACTATGTAGGGCAGGAAATCATTCTACGGGCAAGGGCGGTTGTTTCTAGACGCATTTAAAGATGAATGATGGTCGCATCTGGGAAGGTCAGGGAGATCAGAAGTTCTTCGTGATCTGCGTGCTCATGAAGTTCTTTGTGATCAAAAGCTCTTCGTGATCTTGCCGGTTGACTGGCGGCTAGAAGTTGTTCGACGTTGCACAACTGCTCATTGTGGGAGATGGGTGTGGAGCTATAGGCAGTCTAAACGGATCACAAACAGTGATTGGAGGCGACGAGAAACAGTGAACTGCTCATTGACGTCTGTTGCATCGTTCCCACACTTGAATGCCGTTTGAAAATAGCTTTTCAATCTCTGGACATCTTCTCCACTCCTTGTTTTCCATAGCAAATCGTTGCTTTACCATGTTGCTAGTTGTGCTCGGCTACAGTAAAGGAGATCACTATGCTGGCGACCTGAACACCTGCGCCACTAGCATCACAGATTCTTCCTCAACGAGTACGACCTCCAACATGATCTTCTCGGCTCCTTAGAGATGTGCAGGATAGAAAGAGAAAATGCCTTCTCCAAAATGGTGAGAAGCAGATGGAGAAAGAACTGCGTGGACAACAACTTCCAAATTCGGTGTAGAGGCTAAGAAGAGGGGAAGAAATGAAGGAAGGAGGGATGGCTATGAGCATGGCGAGGCTCTAATACCACATGAAGGCACATGGTGGAGAGGGAGAGAGAGAGGATAGACTACTCAAACAAGAGTGCATGTTTGCACTGGCTTTCGGCTTATGAGGCTCTATCTAAAAGAACTTTAAAGATAATTTCTGCATCCATGGAATTGAAAAATGACAAGGTTACTTCAAAGTTCAAAGCAGCCTCTACTTAACCTTGAGAGACTTGCTTATTGTCACTGATAGCTCTCTATATTTCAAAGTTCCTCTTTTTGTCATGGAGCACATAACTACAACCTTAAACTCGAACTTGGATTCTACCGTTAATGAAAATAGATCATAAGGAGAAAAAAAAAGAATTAAAAAAATATAAACATGAGACACGACAGGGTCCATCAAGACCCGATTCTCCTTGCAAATGTCTAGTATTTTATTATTGCCTAAGTGATGTGCAAAGATTTGGGCCTTTTAAGAATTGAATCCCACCGAATACATGAATAAGACTATGCTCACAAGAGCTCATAACTCAACCTTGGTTGCAACCTAAATAATATTATGTCATGGATACAACCATATGAAATGTCATTCTTTGACCTTGCATCCCATGTGGCATTCTACAACTGATTTTGAATCTTATTTGCATCTAGAGAGAAATATTGTAAGAATTCAGGATGAAGCAACATCGATAATATTAGAGTCCAATAGTATCGACTAAGTACTTTATTGTATCGAATAAACAATCATTGGGACTATGTTGATAACGCAAGACGACGTCGATTGAGTGTTGGTTTTCAGCACGAGGTGCGAGATATGGGTCTGTAGTTGCTACAAGAATTACAACTTCATCATCAAATTGAGTTGTCATTTCAACGATTGAGTGTTGGTTTTCAACACTAGGTGCGAGATCTAGGTCTGTAGTTGCTACAAGAATTACAACTTCATCATCAAATTGAGTTGTCGTTTCAACAATTGGCTCAAAGCAGTAAGGGTGTATAGAACTGTCATCCGTAATGGGGTCGATACGTTTTCATTGTCACACTGCATACATATCTTTTTGATTGTAGATGATCGCACTTGAATTTATCTTTGAAAGAACTTTGAAAGCCATGCAATGGAAAATCTATCCCCCCAAAGATCACCACGTGATATCGAGACACTCATTTGTGTAAGGTATATATCGTGCATCCCGTTTTTCAATGGGTACATGACTGCGTCAAATAAATAATCACTTGGTGTGTAACTATAATGCATGACACAAATGAAGTTTTGTTTGAGCAAGATGTTATCGATTGATTTATTTGGGCCCATTGTTGTTGTTTTGAACGCTAGGCTCACCTTTTTTTTCTTAAAAGATAAAAAATTTGTCAACAAAGCTATCTTTATAGTTTTAAATGAATCACTTTGATGTTCCTCTAGAAGCCGTGCATAGCTTAGTAAAGATAACTTAAAATAACTAAAACAATGAAAGCTTTATAAATGATATCTCCTAGACTAGTAGTTTTATGCAAAGTGTTGATGGCAACTTTACTTTTTTTTTGCTTTATTTAACTTTTTTTTCCTTTTACAGTCTCAGTAAAACAACGATCCTTTCACTGATAGGCATAAACGATCCTTTCACTGATAGGCATAAATCTCATTAGGCAGGCATAAAGCCCGTTTGGCAAGCATAAAGCCCGTTCAACAGGCAAACATTAGTTCTCAAGTGAACCGTCTTTTCTAGCAAATAGCTTTTTTTTTCAAGTGATACGACTTTTCTGAAAAATATCATTTTGGAGTCCCCTACTCATTGGTTTACTATGTCCATGACTAGAAAAATGTGTGATACAAACAATTATCGAAACTAGAAAATCCAAAAGGAGGGATTAGGTTTGCATTTAAGGGAAATAGTTGCCTCTAAAGTGTGTGTCGGTGTCATGATGAGTCATGGCAATGACTATATATGCTCGTTCAACTTCAAATTGGAGGGCCCTCCCTATAAACTTGGGGAGTTTGTGTTAAAGATGGTTACTAATGTTGAACTTCGAGCTTTGCTCTTACAAATGGCATGTAAGGCTTGCAAGCATAATTTGTAACCCTTTGTGGTTCGAGAAATGAGCACTATATCATTGGCAAAGATAATAATCTAGATCATTCCTTGAAGCTAACAAGGATTCCCCCCAATTGTCAATGTACACTCCAAACGAGAAGGGCAACAAGGGATGCCCTTGTTTTACCCTAATATTACCCCAGCTTGTGACTTAGCCCATTACTTGCTCATATGAATCCATGACTTACCCAAATCACATTGTCATGAATCATATGTTTGAAAGTTTGTGTGTAAAAGTGTGCTTTAGTGTTTGTTCTAAATGCTCCTTGAAACCCAAAAAGCGAAAAAGGTTATGGTGTTGGTGTCTATCCTCCTCGATAACAGCCCTTGCTGTGAATGTATAATATTAGTGTTGAGCTTAGGTAACCCACCATGGTAACACAATAGTTCTTCATGCATGAATAAGGATTAATTGATATCCTCAAAACACTAACTCCAAATACTATTTTTTCAAGTTTTTTGAGAAAATTTGTTCATCTTCTCACAGACCCAATAATCTAGGGCACCTGTGTACGAACCCTCTCTAGTATACTTTACTAGCCCTCCCTTGCCATGGTAAGCATCCATCTCATAGCATTTGCTCTCCTAACCACTAGGTTGTTAAAAAAAGCAATAAAGAATCTTTGAAATGGCAAAGCAGATTCCATGCTCTTAAGCAAAGCTATGGCAGAGGATTCTTGATAGTTTGGATGATAGGGACCATTGTTCCTATCCACAAGAATGCGTCCCCATCTCTAGTATTACAGGGTTGTCAAGTGTCTTTGTGATATAGCATATTCATCTTCTCTCAATGACGGCAATGTAGGCATTCCCATTCCTTGTTTCACTATTTGTATTGTGGATCCCAATAGTCGTAATCGCTGTTATGCAAAAATCTATTAATTAATTTACACTCCCTCTCTGCCTCCCTCTCGATGTCACAATACATTAATTCGCTCTCGATTTCGCCAAAGTTGGTCAATATGAAGGTTGTAACTTGTTATTGTTTCAATCCACCTGACTCTAGAAGGTCCGCCGTCTCTTGTAATGCGACAGTAGTTGGAGCCATGGCCATGCACATAATCAAACCAGGCAGTTAAATACACTAGTACCTTTAGCGTTTTAGTTGTCATTAGTTTAAACATCTCTTAGTTTAGTCGCTCTACATCGTCACACGACTAATGGCAGGAAAGGTGGATTTAAAGAGCTTATCACCCAGTTGTACAGAGGTTGTTAAAAGTATTCTGCTCAATTGATCCAGATGGATTTTTTTTTTAAATGTCGGCTTTGGTATTAAAGGGGCGATAAAGCGCCAAAAAAGGGGGGGGGTAGTCCCCTACAAGACCCTTGGCAAAACTTTGGCCACAGAACAATTTCAGGCCAGTCAACATCCCCGATGATTTGAAGGCTCCCTCAAGCTTTCTCCACACTTGGTGAGAAACGGGGCAACTCTAGAAAAGATGCAGCATTGATTCCACCGCAGTCTCATAGAGGGGGCATAGTGGGTTCACTGCTATTCTTCGCGCCAGTTTCCCATGCACAGGTGTCCAATGGAGTAAAATCTTCCAAGGAGGAAGTCAAATTTCCCGATTTGACGATTCTTCCATTGATCCGAATGTTGAGTAGTTGCACTCTCACCATAAGTATAGCATTCTTCATCAGCTAAAATTTTGGCTCTTCTTCCATCATTCTGTCTACTTTATGCTATATACTTTTCTAGTTTTTATGTTTGTTTGTGTTCTGACTTGCCCTGGATGCTTTGTTTCGCCCCAACTCATTTGCTGCGTTTTCAGCTCGTGGCTGTGTGTGTAACCATTGATGTCAATATGTTTCTAGTTAACAAAGGTTCCTTCCGGTAACACTTTGGCAACAACAAATGTTCTAAGAACTCATATGGTTTATGTCTGCGCGAAAAGCACGTTATCTTTGTCATGAATGACGTCGTTCTATTGATTTAGTTGAGTCTCTCGATTTCGAGCAAGCCAGCAACAACGCTGTTTTGAAAGACAGTCTTTTCTAGCACTTGTCTGTATTTTGTCCCAAATACTGGGCGAGCTATCTCGGTCCCGCCCCCATCCACTTCAGTTCTACCCATGTGTTTCTCATATCCACAGTGTGTTTTCAACCAATCATGACAGAAAAGTATCCCAAGTTCTTGGGCCG
Organism: Dipteris shenzhenensis; assembly: GCF_047967505.1. Taxonomy (NCBI): domain Eukaryota; kingdom Viridiplantae; phylum Streptophyta; class Polypodiopsida; order Gleicheniales; family Dipteridaceae; genus Dipteris; species Dipteris shenzhenensis. The sequence goes on from NC_141620.1 coordinate 33,131,705, forward strand.
CTCTTCTAATGCCCATAGGATCTATCATCAACATTTTCTTCAGCATATTGTTGAGCATCACCCCAAATGTATGGCTCTGTTTCCCCTGTTAATTTGGTGAGAGGATAGCATATGTCAGCAAGGTATCTAAGAAATCTGCATTGCCATTTAATTTTCCCTATAAATCTTTGAAGCTGCTTAATATTCTTGGGTGGTTTAGCGTGTTGAATGGTTGAAACTTTGTTTGGATCTATTTCCATTCGATCTTGGGAGATGATATGCCCTAGTAGAATTCCTCTACTTATAGAGCAAATGCACATTTGGTTGGGTTTAAGCTTAGACAATCCATTCTACACTTGGCAAAGCATAAGCTCAAGTGTTGTAAATGCTTCACTTTCTTTCCAAATACTGAAAAATCATCAAGGAAAACTTTCATGAAAGAGGTAAGATATTCAGCAAATACCTCCTGAATGTATTTTTGAAATGTTGGAGGAGCATTCTTAAGACCAAATGTCATCAGATTTGAAGCAAACACTTCCCATTCAGTAACAAATGTTGTCTTGTCTTTATCTTCAAGTGCCATTCTGATCTGGTTATGCCCATTGAAACCATCAACAAAACTATAGATTTCATGTCCTACTACAGCATCTAGTAAAGAATCACAAAATGGTAGAGGGAAAGGATCAGTAATGGTGGCAACATTGAGCTTTTTGTAGTCCACACATATTCTGAGTTTTCCATTCTTTTCGGACACAATCACAACAGGTGAAAGCCACGTAACATGTATGAGAGGATAAATAAAACCAACTCTCAATAGCTCATCAATTTCCTCTTTAACTTGTTTGGCATACTTGGGATTCATTCTGTATCTTCCCTGTATCACTAGTACAACATCTTGCTTTAGGTTGATTATGTGCTAATAGAACTTGGGGTCTACTCCTTTCATATCAGTATAATGCCAAGCAAAGACATCCTCATACTCTATCAATAAGTCTTTTGAAGCCATTTTGAAAGGTGGAGGAAGATCTATACTTATGAAAACTGTTTTTGGGTTGTGGGGGTCTCCAAGGTTTATTTCCTCCAAGTCATCTTGTCAGACTCTAGCACTCTTTTACATATGTTCTTCAAAGTGAGCTTCAGCTTCTAGGATGGCCTGTACAACTGATTTTTGAGTATCCTCATGTAGTGGGTCATCTGGGTGGGCTTGCTTGTCACTTTGGATGCTGATGCTGATAGGATCTGGTTCCGACTGTGTTCTGCTCTACCATGGTCGGATGTAGGTTGGATGGCGCTATTTGTTGATTTGAGCACGTCTATTGATTAATAATTTTGATTACATCAATTTCACAGATAGGGAAACTGTAGGATTTCTCCTAAGGAAACTTTCTTCTTCATCCTCCTCAAATTCTGCTATCATATTAATACCCTCTGCTTGTAGTGGCTAAGCTTGTTTTGGGAAGCTTCTCCTTGAAGAGAGATTGTTTTTGAACTTCTTTTTGCCTTTCGTGGTTGTAATTCTTTCTGATCTCCAGTCTTGTATCACTTTGGTAGCTCTCAACCACAGTCTTCCCAATAACATGGAATATGCACAATCTCTTTCCTCCATCCAGAGTACCACAAAGGTAACTGTGAAGGAGAGTCCCATAATAGTAATTTCATGTCCTCATAGTATTCCAAGAGGTTGTATCCTCCTTTGGTCAGCCATTCTGACCTTAAATGGTGCTGGTGCAAGTTCATTGCAATAAAAAAAATTTTAAGAGATCCTCAAAGAGGATGTTCACTCCTGACCCTCATCAATTAGTACCTCAGGGATCCTTTGCCTTCTATAATCCACATCTATGAGTGGGACTTGATAATCCACATCTTCAATACTGGATGTGTAGATGTCGGGGGTTTCCTCTTGATCATTACTCTATGGCTAATTTGTGGGTAGAGGATTATCTATAAAATGCAAATTCTGACATAATCGATGCTTAAAAGCTAGAACAAGATTCAGAAGTAGATCCAATTTTATTTGTACTTTGGACTCCAAAATCTCTTGAAAGAAGAGTGTGGGATCTTCCTATTCCTGCTTGTCCTTCTGTTGTAGCTGACTTCTGTTTTTGAGCATGGTGTCTAGAATTGGAACTATCTGTTCCTCTTTAATTTGTGTTATCTTGATTTGGTCACCAGTATTTTGCTTCTATGTTGGCCAACAACTCTCTTGTGGATGCGTCAATTTTACGAGCAAAAACCTATGAGCAGGTTTATCCGAGCGTGTTTTTCAAGAGATTTTTAAAAATGTTTTTCTTTAGGAAACATGGTTTTTACACTTTTATTTTCACTAGAGCTAGATCCCTTTATCATAAAAATATACAGACTAGTCACTCATTCATTTTTACACAACATAATTTTCTTATTTAGAGACATCCCTTTGTACCCCTGTTATTACCTTAAAAAAGTGTTGATTCCTTTAAGAAACATTCCTCATAATCACTCTCAATGTAATAATACTATGCATATATAATTACTTACTAACACATTTATATCATATGGCAATATCTTTTTAGTGTTTTTATAGCATATTTATGGACATGTTTCTAAAGAAGTTTAAATTACTATAAATAAGTATTAACTTGGGCTTATATATCACTCTCATAAAATACATGTAATATTTAATACTATATATGAAAGATTTTCCAAAATATAACTCCATAGATGTGCTCAAATGGGGTGTTCCGATCAATTTGAGTGGTTGAATGACTATATTTGGACATTGGATATGAAAGTTATGTCACTTTTAAAAGTGCTGTCCAAGGTAGTTTCGCCAGCGAAACTACCTTGGGAGACTTGCTTCAAAGGGGTTTCGCTGGCGAAACTGCCTGGATGGCTTGCTTCAATGAGTTTTCTTTGAAGAAACTCTTTCATGAAGATAGGTTGAGAGAGGGTTTTCAATGTCACCCCCTATTAAGTAAAAGTTGTAAGAAGGATCATAAGGGAATTTTCATAGAGAAGTCTACTCTACATGTGGGTTTCTTCAAAAGCCATCCCATTATGCTCTCACCATTCCTACAGATTCACCTAAAGATTTTTGTATAAAATAGGCATTGCTATAATACTTTGCATATTTCTAAGTGAAACTATGTTTTCTTCTGATCGATTTTTGCCATATTTATGCATAGTTGGAAGCTTTTTTTTCCCTTCGCTCGGACGCTCGGAAGATTTCGCTCAGAAAATGCTCGTCCCCCTCTCTTGTTTGTCTTTTGGAATATATTTCTGGTTGGGGGAGGCTTGTACTCTTATTTGTGTATTTGGGGTCTTGTTAAATTATACGTTGTTATGCTGAAGTCGAATAGTTGTAGCCTGATGTCGGACATCTTCTGTCGGAAGACTGTTGGACTGTGTGTGGACTTGTCTGAGGTCAAGCTTAGCCTTACCTGGAGTAGTGATCTTCGTGCTTTTGATGCTGCATTATTCTCTAGTATTTACTGTAGAGCTTGCTTTTTGACCTGTGCCTGATTGGGCCAGTTGATTGGCATTGTTGTCATTCTTGTGCATCTCCAAGGCCGGGCATGTGGGCTTTGTACCTTTAGATCTGGTCATTGCCAGTGCTTGTATATTACTTTGACTTTTTTGAGTTTATTGCTTGTAATCCTCATTTATAGAATCCAAGTACACCATGTGAACGCCTGGTGGTGGCCTGCTATTGTTGATTCTTATTACCATGTGCATTCTAGTTGATAATGGGGATTCCTCTTTCTCCTCAGTGCTTGCACCAAAGTTCACACTGAGGACGCTGTCTATGTCCTTCCATGCCACAGTATGTGCATGGTTTATATTCTAGTTTTGCCCTTGTCGATTCTCCCAATTCTACTGATTGGGTCTTCTTTGTTGTGGATTGTTGAGTCTTTGTTGTCCTTGGTTGCCTATTGCAATCTGATTGGCTGCCACTGGTGCAACTTGGTTGTTTGAGTTTTGTACATGAGGAGGAACTCTTCCCCTATAATTTGGATTATACCAGCATCTTTCTTTCTCATGATTGTCCTTCCCACAAAATGCACAAAAAAATTTTGGTGGAGGTGGAGGTGGGGGTGTCTTTAAAGTTTCCAATTGTTCTTTCATCATTTGCTCTAACTTAAAGAGCTTGTCTATTTTCTTATTGCCTTTTGATTTGTCTTTGTCCTTGCTTTGTCTTTTCTTTTTCTTGGAGGTCTCTTCCTCATCACTCTCTTTATCTGATGTGTCATCTGCTGTTGCATCACTTTCTTCTTCCTTTGCATCAGTATCTATTTCTGTCTCAGAATTTGTGTCAGAGTTGGAATGTCTTTTCTTCTTTTGTTTTTTGGATCTTGACTTAGTGCCAAGTCTTCTTTCTGCTCTTTGTGTAGCATCAACCATGTTGTTGAAATCATTTACTCCCCCAAGCTGATCTTTACCAGCTAATGTTGTTTGTAATTCCTTGTTGAGTCCTTTACAAAAATAATCTCCCAACTGCTCATCAGTGGGTTGTTTATTGTTTGTCAACATCCTGTTCAGATTTTTAACATCTGTGCATAGTCTTCAACTAACAGATGCTTTTGCTTCATATTTTGAAGCTTCTTAAGTATGTCTTCTAGAGTTTTTTCTTTACGAAAACGACTTAAAAAGGCAGTTTTCAATATTGAAAATGAGCTACACTGTATTGCATAAGCCAATTCATTGCCTTACCATTAAATGTTGTTGCTGCAAAATGCTCCTTTTTTATGAGGTCCGGCAATTGTCCGAATTCGCTTGCAGCCCATCTTGTCTTGAACTTTTCGAGATCTTGTCCTTTCTTGCCTATGAATTTAGCTGATTTCACCAAGGGATTCTACATCCTTGGCTGTGCTATTGTTGTCTTTGAGGTGGAACTTGTTGTCGTCTTTTTGGAGTTGGAGGCAGTGGATTGAAGTTGAGTTTCCTTTGAGCTCGTACAAATAATTATGGTGCAAAATTTCTCACAATAATTCTCATGATTAATTCTTTAGTAGGTGATTGCACCACCAATTGGGTAAGTTCGAGCTGTACTTCATTTATTTCTATGCTATGCACAGAATTGTTGGAAGAACTGGTTCCACTCAATGTGTAATCGGGATCGTGGAAAATATCCTCTTGATTATCCGTCTATGTGCTTGCACGGTTTCTAGTGAAGTAGGTGTAGCCAATTTAGCGAGGCGAAGTTTGGGCTTGAGAGTTATCTGACATGGACCAAGGTACTCGCCATGTAAGAGAAAAATACAGCACCTTAATCTTTGGCTACTGTAGAGTTGCATCTAGTGCATTTTCATGAGTAATCTACTAGCACTTTCTCGAACTTTCGGTCTTCAGTAGTTGCTTGTGCTTTGTGCGTAGTAGGATGTCGGTCCGCTTGTTTCTTTCTTGTATTGTTGGACAGGAATCGAACTAGGCTCTGCTTAGTGCTGATTGCAGATTTCGAGCTACAGCTTCTTAGGCACCCCACTCGTCATAGTGATGCACTTGTCCAAAGTGTGTGGCAGCTATCCAACTGATTTTCCTTGAATGAAGTCAATAATAGAAGCCTTGAAGGAATTTTGACTGTAGTCCCCGCCTTCAAGTGCTTTTGAGAGATTTGTTTTGTTGAACGTGGTTTTGTAGCCTTCTTCTTTGCGCGAAGTTGTCGATGTGACAATGCTTCATTGTATGCTTGATTTTGTGGAAGTTGTTGCATCTGCTAATCTATTTTTTGTGTGGCTTTGTAGATCTTACTGTTTGCTTTTTTTTTGCAGAATTGCTATGTAGCAGCAACACAGTAGAGGATCACCAATAGTGTTAATGGTGTCTCCAAAAAGCTAGAAAACAACCTCACATATCCACACTTAGCAATGGTAGTGCTAGGGTCATACATCTGACTAATGTTGGAAAGATGCAAAGATAACTCAAGACATAAAAAGAATTGAGATTGTTGTGTACACAGTAGAAATGGTACTATTAGTTTGTATTCTAGCAGATCACAACAACAACAACAACCATACAAGAGGTGAATATGAGCTTATAACATCATCCGACTTCAGTCGAGTAATAGTCAGAAACAGTAAATAGTCCAAAACATAATGTGGTTGGATAAGTCCACTACTACTGGCTATTAGGGACAGTTATAACTGTCCCTATAGTTTTAAAATTATCCACTACTCCGTACTATAACCTCCCTTTACTATGGGTGTACTAACCCTCCTAGGGTGAAGCCCACGTGGGTGGAGAGGTCACCCTCAGCAGGAATAAATGCCTAAGTGAATGAGTCTAACATGTTAGTAGATCAGCTTCACTCTTTTCATGATTTTTGTATGGCTTGGTGATCAAATTTACTGTGCCATTGTACGTTAGCCTCTCATTTCTTGAACTATTGAACATAAACCTATTGCCATTGCAAACATGACATGAACAAAACTTCAAAATTTGTAAAATCAAATTCAACTTTTAGCTCAGTGCATGTCAAAACTTGTTGGTGCTATTGTCATCAAAATAGGCATATGAACTAGACCTCTTATTTTTTTATTATATTGTATGAGAGTCATGTCCTAGTTTCATGCACCCCATGTGCAAATTCTACACTAAAAGCCATTTGGTAGAATAAAAGAGGACCTCCATGGTGAGTAATGCCTTAAAATGGTGCATAAAGAAGTGTACAAAGATGTGATGGCACTCCAAAGTTTATCAAGAGTGGACCATCTATAGAGAGGCCTTGCATTTTCAAGGGGCTTTGCATATCGGTATCGTAAAAGAGATGCCCAGATCGATCAAATGGTATAGCTTATGGCATAAACCAAGTGTGTGAAGGCCTCAATCAAAAAATCTAAGTTGGAGAACAAATTACAGAGTTGGACTATTGCCAATGGAATCTCTATGGATGAAGATAGTCCTGACCAACAAGGTCTATCTAGAGGAACAAATTTGAGTTCATGGACAACACCTAGCAATGTGTTAGATAGTGGTACACATTTTTGGCTATATTCTAAGGCTGATGAACAAGCACCTCTAAACACAAAGAATGCACAATTGCTCTTGGCTGACAAGAAAGTTTGATAATGATAGCAAATTGAAGAATGTAAAAAGTAAACTATGCTTATGGAGGAGGCTAAACGCATGCTTCATCTAAGGGAGGGCATGTTCATGGCTGTGGATAGTGTGAATCTAAAGATTGCAAGACTTGAAAAAAATCCTTGAAGACACTATTGATGATAGTGTTGCAAAGTGTTAATAGAAATATGACCGAGGGCAACCTTTCCAATGACCTTGAGAGAGAATTTATTGATGCACAAGTAAACTTTCAACATTTTCTTTTTTTTATATAAAGTTAAATCCTAGTGTGGTCTTTAATATATGCTTGAATTTAAAGGAGCAATTGTAGTTACATGAACTAGAGATGAAAATAATTCAATCACAAGTGGATTTTTCATCATGCATACTTCATTTGTAAAAACCAAGCAGCATGTATTAGTCATCCCAATTGTTCCCAAGGTTCCTACCTACTGGCTCCCATTGTTCATTATAACACATGAGTATGTTGGGTGCGGCCTTAGACTTAGGGATGATGATATGGTGGGTGTTTGCATGCTATCATGCAAATACCCCAACCATATCATGTGCTTTGGTCTTATGTGTGAAATGGAGATAAATGTCTCTCAATTTCATGCAATCATCCAAAATCAGATGCTACAAGGGCACAACTGATTCCTCCCAAAGTGCATACAAAGAACTGTCGCCACCAAATAAAGGTATCCAGCCATCGGTGCATGCAAGTTGCCATTAAAAGCATTACATTTATGCTACCACACAGATCACGACACTGTCACGTGCAATCATAGTCCACTACCAACAAACAATCTACACAAGTCGCCTCCTCCTACAAATAGAGCAGATGCTAAACAAATGATGTCACCTTTTCTAATACCAACTCAATAAACCCATAGAGTGCTACATGGTAGGAGGACACAAGGTACAAGGAATCCACTCCCCCACCCCATAGCCATGTGAAGCCCTCTTCCACTCCTAATAGGGCTGCAGGGACATGAGAAGGGGGCTATAATCTTCTCTTTATTCAAGGCACCAATATTCCCACTTCACTTATGGGATTGATATGCCACAAACCCATGTGTCCAACCACCATAAGAAACCCCTTTTTTACCCATTAGCCAATTAACAATATAATCCACAAGCAGGATATATCAAGGGGCTTATCCTATACTCCACAATAAGGCCATATGGGAAGAGCCCATACTACAGATTACTAGATAGCTACTAGTTGGGTGGCTACTAACCACTAGGTAGTTAATAATTGCTAGCTATTAGGCTAGTTTCCAAATAGCTACTAGGTACCAACTAGGTACTAGGCACCTAGTTGCTAATTGCTAGAGCTAGGCACCAACTAGCTAATTGCTAGCTAGGTACCAACTAGGTACTAGGCACCTAGTTGCTAATTGCTAGCTAGGTACCAACTAGGTACTAGGCACCTAGTTGCTAATTGCTAGCTACCTGGCTACCAAATAGCTACTAGATACCAACTATCTACTAAGTACCAACTAGCTACTAGGTAATGGCTAGCTACCAACAACTAACTACTAGGTATCAACTAGCTAGACCCTAGCTACCGTCTAGCTACTAGGTACCAACTTGCTACTAGGTAATAGCTAGTTACTAGGCACCAACTTGGTGATAGTTAGCTACTAGGTACCAACTAGCTACTAGGTATTAGCTAGCTACTAGGTGGCTACTCGGTACCAACTAGCTAGAAGGTACTAGCTAGAGCTTCGAGAGCTCTTTTATGAACTATAAGCTCATGAACATGAGAGGTGGACCAATGCAAAGTTGTATAGTTTGAAATTGGCTCATGAAGATTTATTCATGAGCACATGGCATTGACCCATCAGTATCAAGAAGCTATGGGGTCACCTTGGATCGCTCAGCAGACCATTGAATCCCAACTTTATATGATGGTGCAATAGGATGAGCGGCTTTGATCTCTTGATACTACTATTGCTGAGGTACAATGGAGAAACTAGGAGAATGCCACCCTTCGCCATTAGGTGGCATCATTGAAATAGATTTAGGAATTGATCCACCAGCTTGAAAGGCTCCTAGAGCATCTGAGCATCCCACCAAGACAAAAAGATCATGATGATGATGAGGATGCTACTAGACAAGGTGCACAAGAATAAGGAACAAAGCCAATGGACCAATCAAGTGCAACCACAACTATTCTAGTCACAAGAGCAAAGATTTTAGTCGAGGGAAGCAATTATCAAAGCGTGGGATCTGACCCAGAAGAGCATACCACAACACAAGAACTCCTCTTGGATCTTGAGTCTCAGTCCCCTAGAGATTAATTGCTTTCCAAGGTGTGCATTTTTTACAAATGTATGTAAACTTCACCCCCATATTATTTCAATACTATAAACCAGCCATGAGTACAAGTGGGAAATTAATGCTTTTGACTTAGCAGTAGTGAAGGACAATGACACTAGGTAGCAGGAAGCTTTTGTGACCAAGCATGATAAGATATCAAATCAACTCATAAAAATACCTCTTCCTACAATGGCCAATCTCCCTACCTATTTCTCTCAGTAGCTGCGACTTCTTGAATAGTTTCTCAACTACCTACACCAAGGCTACCACCATGTACAATCATATTTTGATGGTGTGTAGACTTCAATTGAGAAATGGGTGGAGCCTCCATCCAATGTGCTACACTACTAGCCACATTTTGAGAATAGGGTCAGGTAGTGATTAGAGTTACACTAGATAGTGTGGGAATGGATTGAATCATGGCACAAATATCATGAGAAAGTGCTTATTAATATTAGTGACCTCCACCCATGGCCATCACATCGACCCACACCACCATCACCTCTGCCAAGAGAACTTGAGCCTCACTGACAAGCAATGCTCATCAACACTTATGGGGCTCTATATACATCCTTTGCTCCAACTTTCATTAGATGACCCCCGATGGCTCTGTAGCAACAAATCCTGGCACTCAAATGGAGGAGAATCAACTTTGGGCCTTAGAATCCACGATCCACTAGTGGACCACCAATGTTCAAGAAACAACTTGTTCGAATGCCCAAAGAGCTGTGAGGACACATCACACATTAGGTGGAGGTGAATGTTAAATTTGAGCTAACACGACTCAGGTCATAGGTCAGACAAGTATGAGTGGGATTCCGGCCGACACCAAAGGGCACATAGATAAGTAGGGTTAAGACCACACAGACAAGTAGGATTGGGGATTTGGGCAACACCGATGGCCAGTCAATGCATGTCCAAGTTACTAGGAAGAGAAAAATCTAGGAGCATCGATGAGCCAATTATAGCTTTTTTTTACACCAATCATAGTTATTTGAAGGAACCAATAGGAGGCGGCATAGCTCAATTGCCTAAGTCTGAGTTTGAGATTGTAGTATATAGGAATTGCTAGTAGATTGTAACAAACTCTTTCTTGTGCTAGCTCTAGTATTGTTTTGTTGTGAATAGGCTAGGAGGATTGAGTAGAGATTATATTTTCATAGAGTCTTGTGCCTCAAGCCGAAGGTGAGCGAGAGTGAGGAGTGCTACAGTGCTGGTTTTATAATTATGGCCATTTTTATTTCAAGTAGATCTTATAGAATAATACAAGTGTGTTTGTGTTGCCATATTGTTATTTGCATTCCTTAAGCAATACTGTTTGATTATTTAACCACCCATCTCCATATGATTTCTCACACATAGCACAAACTCTGTTCTTAGTGTTTCCATTGGCACTTATTTTTTCATCCCTTGTGACGTAGGAAAGCCTGGCAGAGCAACCTCAGGATTGCAAGAGAGGGCATCTTCCTATTCATTCGAGGACTCACACCAAGTTGGACACAGGGTTAGCAGTCAAACCAAGGGGTAGTAAAAAGACCATCAACAAGCTAGATGGTGTAGCTACATGGTAGCTAGTGTCTAGCAGGTTACTCATAACTAGGTAGTGTCTAGCATGTTACTCATAACTAGCTAGCAACTAGTAGCTAGATTGTAGTTGGTGTCTAGCTGGTAACTTGTCGCTAGCTAGCAACAACTAGTAATTAGTACCTAAGTGAGAACTAGTAGCTAAATGGTAGCTAGTAACTCATAGTAGTACCTACATAGTAAGAACTACCTAGTCAGCAACTAGTAACTTCTTGGAAACTAGTATCTACCTAAGTTATAGCTATTTGGTTAGTAGTAGCTAGTTGACAATTAGTACTTAGATGGTAAGTAGCACCTAGTTGGCAACTAGTAACTACATGGAAACTAGTATCTATCTAAGTAGTAGCTATTTGGTTAGTAGTAGCGAACTGACAACTTGTGCTTGGATGGTAACTAGTAAGAGGTACCTAGATGGCAACTAGTAACTACCTGGCAACTAGTACCGACTTGGCAACTACCATAGTAAGACATACTTAGTTGGCAACTAGTATCTAAGTAGTAGCTATTTGGTTAGTAGTAGTAGCTAGCTGACAACTAGTACTTAGATGGTAATACTTTTAGTAATAAGCAATAAACCTTCATGAAAGTTCATATTACCTATGGTTATAATAATAATACCAAAGGTAAAATTCAATGCAAAATTCACTCGCCAGTAATATGCAAATAATTGATAGTAGTAAAGGCTACTCTCCTCTCTTATAAGTAGCCCCATGCTAAGGCCTGACCTGTGGGGTATTCCTTGCCCCAGTTCTCACAAGGCACAAGAGCTAGATAAGTGTTAGATCCCTAGACTCTTTTGAGTAGGGAGGTGGTTTTTGTTGGGGGTTTTTTTCATGCACTTTGTCCCATGCATTTTAATTTGTACAACACATGTTGCTTTAACACTTGGATTTTAATATATGCACATATTGTATCCAATACAGTTTATTGGGGATTACCAGAATTTGAGGGACTGCGTTCGAGCGAGGTGGCAGTTTGAGCAAGGTCTCTTGGTGATTTTCACAATCCAATACAAGATTTATGCTGCAAAAGTAGCATGCATTCCTTTCTTTTATTATTGATGTAGTACCCTTGAAATACTGAATAAGCATTTCTTTTACTCAAATTACCTATATGTTTGAATATAGTGAAAAACATGATAAAGATGCATTTCATTTGTACTCGGTCTTTTCTCTTGGATCACGTGAGTATTCAAGCACTGAGCCTTTTGAATCCTCTCTTGAAAGGCTTTACTCAACTTAAATCTCCACTCTACTATTATATTATCGCAATGATTAGGCCAAACATGAATCATTGCTATATGTTTGGAAGGGTACTTGTTGCAAACTTTCATTCTCCTCAACCATAAAGCCTGCTTTCTGCAACTGATCCTTTTCATGTTTTTTAATGAAACTACTGATAAAAAAATTTCATAGTCTAGTTGAATGACCAGCATGCCAAGGATAGATTGATCCACAATCGATGTACGGGCTATAGATGTATTTAAAAACCATCGAGGGGCCACTATGTATAAAACCTAGCATGTCCACCCTAACATTGGAAAATAGGAGAATGTGTGTGTGTGTGTGTACATACATATATACATGTATGTATGTATGTATGTATGTGTATGTATGTATGTATGTATATATATATCTATATATATATATATATATATATATAGATATAGATATAGATATATATATATATATATATATGTATGTATGTATGTATGTATGTAGAGATATATATGTATGTATATATATTTATATATGTATGTATATATATATATATATATGTATATATATACATATATATATATATATATACATACATATATATATATATACATACATATATATATATATACATACATATATATATATATACATACATATATATATATATACATACATATATATATATATACATACATATATATATATATACATACATATATATATATATACATACATATATATATATATACATACATATATATATATATACATACATATATATATATATATATATATGTATGTATGTATGTATGTATGTATGTATGTATGTATGTATGTGTATATATATATATATATTTTTTGTATGTACATATTTATATACATATATATATATATATATATATATATATGTTGCATGCGTTCAAGTCCTATTGTAACATACCTTATCTGTGAATTTTTCATTAATAAAATGTAACCTTTTCCTATTAAATTTGGAAATTTTGAGCAGCTTCTACTCAATGGATTTATGAGTACTCCACATTGAGTATTTGTCACAAGGATGAACCCAAAGCATGCCATAGTACCATATGGCACTATTCTTCTGATACTCCAATTAGCATCATGGACCATCTGCATGCCCTGTGTGCCATAAATTCTCTTTATTGTGATAAATGCAACTCATTTTGTAATATTTGATCATGCATGATTCCTGTAGAACTTTATGTATGCATTGTTTTCTTTGAGCACAGTATTTCATCATGGCATAGGCAATTTCCATAATGACATGATTCTTTCTCTTGACTCCATTTTGCTATGGTGTATACCTACATGTCACGTGTTTTCTTATCGCATGCTCTCTCAAGTATGCACCAAACTCATGCAAGAGGCACTCTCCCCCTCCACATATGCAGACATCTTATGTAGCATCCCAACTCATTCCCTACCATTCTCTTGTACTCACGAAAATTGTCAAAGGCACCATTGTTTGCCTTTATGAAATACACCATGTCATCCTATTGAAGTCATCCTATGTCATGTAGTAGCATGATCTTAAGGGTGTAACATTCTCTCACAGTTAGTGTCCCCATATGTCAAAATCACTATTCCCAATGGATATTTGCTCTCTCCCCCTCTTTGGAAATGGAAACTGTGAGTGCTTATCAAAGTGGCCAAACTCACATACATGCTCAAAGTTTGTGCCCAAATCAAGGAAAATCATGTACAATCCCCTTTTTATGCATGGCTTTAAATTCACATGTTTGATGTTCTTATAGCGCAACTCATCTTTCGATGAAACTCCTTGATGAAACAACCATATCTATTAAAGAGCAGTGAGCACCTTCTTTATCCATCATTTGCTCAATCGATGCAAAATTCAACAGAAATATTAGAGTCTTTGCCATCTACCTCTAATCTAGAGAGAAATTCAACAGTCGTAGCTGAGGAGGAAACCACTGTAATAGCACAGGTAAATGAAGCTATAATAGCAAATCACCTAGTGCATTTTGCGTGAATTTTTTGTAACATATGGTACATTGCCAACATGGGTAATTTCTATTTATATAGCTATTGTCATAAACATTTAGTCTGTACCTAATCCTACTATGCAAGAAGTTCTTGAGGTGTATTGTGGAGTGGGAATTGGGGCACTAGCTACACTTTGCTTTATTTGTCGCACATTATAGCCAATGAATCTAGTTTCTTATGAGACCAAACTCCAATCTCTAGTGTTTAATATCTTTGTATTCCTAGTGCAATCAATTTTTAGGGATGAATTGGCAAGATGCTTCTAGGATACTCTTGCTTTCTTAGCTTCCGAGACAATTCCTCTCCAATAAGAAAATGGTACCTATTGACAATAGAGGGACGAGCATTTTCCGAGCGAAGGAAAAAAAAAGCTTCCAACTATGTAAAAATATGGCAAAAATAGATCGGAACAAAACATAGTTTCACTTGGAAATATGCAAAGTATTATAGCAATGCCTATTTTATACACAAATCTTTATAGGAATCTTTGGGAATGGTGAGTAACATAATGGTATGGCTTTTGAAGAAACCCACATGTAGAGTAGACTTCTCTATGAAAATTCCCTTATGATCCTTCTTACAACTTTTACTTAATAGGGGATGACATTCAAAACCCTCTCTCAACCTAGCCTCATGAAAGGGTTTATCCAAAGAAACCTCATTGAAGTAAGCCATCAAGGTAGTTTCGCCAGCAAAACCCCTTTGAAGTCGGCCTTCCAAGATAGTTTCGCTGGCGAAACTACCATGGATAGCACTTTTAAAAGTGGCATAGCTTTCACATCCAATGTCCAAATATAGTCATTTAGCCACTCAAATTGATCGGAAAACCCCATTTAAGCACATCTACGGGGTTATATTTTGGAAAATCTTGCATACATAGTATTAAATATTACATATATTTTGTGAGAGTGATATATAAGATCAAGTTAATAGTTATTTATAGTAATTTAAACCTTTTTAGAAACATATCCATAAATATCTTGTTATTTATGATATTAAAACACTAGAAAGCTCTCGTCATATTAATATAAATGTGTTTAAGAAGTAATTATATATGTTTAATATTATTACATTGAGAGTGATTATGAGGGATGTTTCTTAAAGGAATTATTTTTCAACACTTTTGTTAGGTAATAACGGAGGTACAAAGGATGTCTATGAAGAAGAAAATTTATGTTATGTAAAATAAAATGAGTGACAATTCTGTATATTTTTATGATAAAGGGATTTAGTTCTAGTGAAAATAAAAGTGTAAAAACCATGTTTCCTAAAGAAATACAATTTTATAAATCTCTTGAAAAACACGCTCAGATAAACTTGCTCACAGGTTTTTGCTCGTAAAATTGACGCATCCAACAGGGGGACATATTGAGTCCCCCCACTGGCTTTCAACCATTTGTGACCTCCAAGAAATCCTTTCTTCTTTTGTCTTTGGATTGTATTTAAAACGTGACAGCCTTTGCATTCTTCTCTAATAGATTTTGGTATCTCTTCAACATGTCCTCCACAAACATATTCTTATTAATGACACAACATGACATGAAACTTACTATGAGCTATTTGCTAGTTTGACATGGAATCACACAGCTCTTTATCAGAGAGCAAAGAAACATAAGCTTGCTGGGATCAAAACTAGATTATCTAAAGCAAAGCCTTTCAAACGTGACCACAAAAATTTATCCTTTACAATTGATTGCAAACTACTAGAGATAAACTCCTCGGAGTAGGGATGCCCTACATTTTGAAGGCCGGTCAATAAAAAAGCCTCCTTACATCAACTAAAAGACTCAATCAATCTACTCTAATACCACATTGTGAAGTGACCGTGCGCACGTGCATGTGTGTGTGTGTGTGTGTGTGTCTTGAAGTATTCTTTATCTTTCTCATTGTCTCATTTCATAGTAGTGGATATCACACACCTACATCTCTCTCTCTCTCTCTCTCTATATATATATATATATATATATATCCCCGTTGGTGATCCCCCTTCTACAATCTAGTTGTCCCTCAACCTTCCGAGACTTTATGAGCTTGCAACCACTCTAGCTTCGACCGTCAAAACATATGTAAGGCCATGGAACCCTTGGCATTTCACAATTTTTATTCTTTTGTGGGTGAAAACATTAAAGGCAAGGTTCTGCACACAGCAACGCCGGAAGAGCACATGCATCGGTGTGTGAGCCCTCTTTGCCATGTTTTCTGTCTTTCCTACATGCGAAAAAATGTACACTGCAAGCACTTTCATACACGTAATGAATCATTAACACCAGTTGACTTGTGGTACATTCCCTAAACAAAGCTCATGTCCATTTACTCCAAAGAATTTTGCTCCTGATCTGCTCCTCTACAACATGCATGAGGGAGTTTGGAACATGGGTGGGTAGTACGAGGATAGATAGAAAGACACAGGAGTTGAGGCTTATGCTTCCTTCTCATGCTAAACACTTAGTGTTTACTAACTTACTCTAACTAACGCTCTGACTTAGCCTTTACTAACACATAACTTGGAAATAACTATTTGACTCTAATTAATGAGCTAACAATGTGCCAACTAACTTGTAACTAGTCAGTAAACTAGTTAACTATAACTAACAAGTTGACAATGTACTAACTAGTTTCTATCGTGTTACCTAGTTAACCAACTAGATGGACCCCTATAATTACTAAATAGTAAACAATGACTACTACTAGTTGTATGGACCCTACTAATTATGACTAATTACTAAATAGTGACAATGACTCCATAGGGACGTTGCTTCAGCCTCCTTAGGGGCCAAAACAATAGGTAAAGGGGGCTCCCAAGAGGCCACGATATCGCGGCCCCCTAGAAAAATCCCCCTTTACCTATTTTTTTGGCCCTTATGGAAGCTGAAGCAATGCCCAAACGGTAATGGAAGAATGCCCATTGGAGTTGCTGATGCAACAACAGCAATCGGTAGCGTAGGATTTTAAACAAAGATAAATATTTTAAACAAAACTTTCTAAACTTGTCAAATTTTCACTCTCTAACATCTAAAATTGGCTTCATTCATATCATTCCAATTGTTTCGACTACAAACATGACCATATTTGAAGTCCTATCAATGAAGTTATGGCCAAATTAAAATTGGCAAGAGGAACACAACATCGTGGCCTCCTTGAAGCCCCCTTTGCCTATTTCTTTTGCCCTTATAAGGGCTCCCTTCAATGCCCTTAGCTTATCTATTTTGGCTTATGAAAATCTTTGGTCAAGGACCCACAAACTCTATATGAGAAGAATCCATGGTCGTAAGAAAATATAGAGTTTGATCTCGTCTAGCTCTCATGAAACAAAGATAAGTATTTCAAACTTGTAGAATTTTCACACTTTAACCTGAAAAATGGCTTCATTCATATCATTCCAATCATTTTGACTACAAACATGACCATACTATTGATGAAGTTATGGCCGAATTAAAATTGGCAGGAAGAGCCTCCAAAGAGGCCGCGATATCGCAGCCTCCTTGGAGTCCTCTTTGCTTTCTGTTTGCCCTTATGAGAGCTCTCTTGAATGCCCATAGCTTATCTATCCTTGGGTGGGATACTTCATTCAAATATGAAAACTGCCATGTAGTCTCATGGCCATCATTTTCGAACCCACACTAAGACCATTTCAGTTCTCCATGGTAGTTTTATGCTTGTCATAATGACCTCAACCAAAAGTAATGCTCGAGGTTCTCATATAGAACAGCGCAAGACAAGGAGAATCTAGAGCATTTGCAATATTTTTTACATATTGAAAAAGTCTTTGAAACACCCTTTGAAGTGAAATCCTAAGGCCCTTTGAATGGCAAAATAAGGTCCCGCTAAAGACCCCAAAAAAAGGGTAGAGGGGCCTCACAGCAGGCCGCAATATCACGGCCTCCTATGAAGCCCTTCTCTCCTTTTTTTTTGTGTTTCACATATGCCCAAACAATCGCCTTAGAACCCGCTTCTGTAGCCTTGTAGGACATACCTAAATAAAGCTCGTGTCTAATAGCATATAATGTTTGTTTCTGACCTAACCTCTTCAGCATGCATTAGGCCCTTTAAGGGCAAATCGCGGGTCTCTTGAAGGCCAAGCAAAATGGATCGAGCGGGCTCACAGGAGGCCGCGCGCCTCCTGGGAGCCCCTCGACCCTTTTATTTTGCCTTCAAGAGACTCAAGATTTGCCTATTACAGCCGAAATTTTGCATCATGATCATCTCAAGCTAATTGTAACGATCAGTTTCTCATCACTGAATGGTAGCACTACTTAGTGTGTGTTGCCCCTGGCTCCTCTCGATAGGAATCATGATGCTATTAACGATTGCATCGAGCACTTCTGGGGTTCAAGGATGGAATCTCTACGACCTAGAAATAAATCGGGGAGACCTCAGCACTAAAGATCACGTACACCCGCCGAGTCATTAGTCACTCAAAATGCCTACTACATCATCTATGTACTATATGGTTATGAACTCGTATGTTGATCCATTTTAGTTCTTTCTTTGCATCTTTGTAACACAGGTGATGGCAAGGTAGATAATTATGATGCAAAGGGCGGTTCCATTGAAAACCTTAAAGGCAACGCAAACATTAAAGGCGAGTTTCTGCACACAGCATCGCCGGAGGGGCGCATGCACACAGTTTCTATGGGGTAGAAAACGTCAAAAGCAAGGCAAACATTACAGGCAAGGTTATGCACACAGCAACGCCAGAGGAGGAGTGCATGCACATAGCCTTTATGAGGCCCTTTGCTTATAGTTTTTTCCCTTTTGAGGGCTCCCATCAATGCCCATAGCTTATCTATTTTGCCCTTATGAGGGCTGCGAGGGTGCAGTCACCGAACTATGAGTTTCCATCACACATAAGGAACTGCAGTTCCTCCAACTCAGTACAATTGTCTAGTCCGCACAGCAGATAGTAGGAGAGTCATACAGCAGAGAAAGAGTCGTGGCAGTGTAGTGCAGAGTCACTATTATGTGCTGACAGTATATAGAGGACGTTTTGGTCATAAATATTGCCTCCACTAGCCCCACACTGCCCATAGTATAGACTCCTGTCCGCATTGCCACATCATCAGTCTCACCCTGTGTCACCATGTCATCAAGGCGGTGCGACTCTGCGAGTCCCATACTTGCAGTTGACAAAAGGACATGAGGCATGGAAAACGCAGAGACCACAAGAAGGATTGCCAGGTGGTGCCACATGAGTGGTGCACGTGTGTGGGCAGAGAGAGAAGGGGATAGGCAATGACGGCTTCTACAATAACCTCTTTTGTTTGGAAGCTTGGATGATGGCTCCAAACCAAATTGTGCATGTATTTAATTCATTTGCCACATGTACAACGATTGCTCGATCGGCCCGCGATCTTGATGCAAAAGCTGTTCATCAACATAGACACACTCTCCAATCAGAGCAACACTTAGAAGACCTCGTATCCATCGCACCACTCTTGTGCAATCCATCGATAGTAAATTGAGCCACTCGTTGAGTTGGTACCGTTAGGTGACCGGCCTTTTCATGATCTAACATCACTAAACAATAGTCCATTGATGATTTGGCACCAATTGTTCTCATTAACACCATTGAATAGCAAAGCATTTGATACACTGGAAGGAGAATTTATTGCTTTTTGCAGCAGGAACTATTTGATATAATTGATAATGACTACGAAATTGAGAGTAATAGAGGATAATTCCCATATGAAAACTTTAGCTATCCAAAGAGAGCTTTCAAGATTGACAACATCTCTCTTGATTACATCATCAACAAGGCTACGCTCTATCATCC
The DNA here is from genome assembly GCF_047967505.1 of Dipteris shenzhenensis. Classification (NCBI taxonomy): domain Eukaryota; kingdom Viridiplantae; phylum Streptophyta; class Polypodiopsida; order Gleicheniales; family Dipteridaceae; genus Dipteris; species Dipteris shenzhenensis. The sequence continues at coordinate 33,151,643 of NC_141620.1, forward strand.
CATGACAGAGAAAGAAGACTAGAGTATGGTTTGATGTAATCTCAAGGTTAAGGGGATTGAACAAGGTCGTTAGTATACATGTACCTTCATAAGACTAGAATATATCTAATCTTACAAATTAAAGTTTTTCTAAAGCACACGATCACTGATGTGAATCGGACATCGTCAACTGTTTCAATCTAGTATTCAAATGATACAACCAAACCTCAGCCTTTATCACCAGCCGCTCTAAAGATTTGGGTGTACTACATCTTTAAATATAACAAAACTCGCATAAGTGGACATGGGGATTTGTTCCACAAACATTCAAAGGTTACTGAGCACAATCACAATAGAATGCACAATTAATAACTTAGGTTTCAGTTTAAATTTCTGGGATCTCAAAGCATAGCATACATGCATCAAAGAGTATTTTATTCAAGAAATTGCATAATAGACCACCATTCTCAATAAGGGTTATAGTAGACACCTGAACGCTAAATACAATATATCAACAGGGATTGCATATATAAGAATATGGTGCATCAGGCACACACAAAATACTAAATGCACACAAGTAAATTCCCTAGATGAACATAGGCCTGTTCGAATCTTGTGCATGATCTTCAATATGACAGGGTATAGTGTAAAGACAATAACAATGGTAGGTGAAAGTCCAAAAGTATCCCACAGTTGAACAAGCTCCAAATCACAGCACCAAGACCTCTGCCACAAGAAACCCCCATACATAATCCTCTCCATGACCATTCTGGCCTAGAACTCCCCGCAGAAGAAGGATCCAAATCCAGCGGCAGAAATGGAGGTAGTCAACATAGAGGGTCCAAGAGAAAAGACCATATTAGATAGACCAGCGGAGGAAGACCAAGAAATTGAGAACATCGAAGAAGTGGTCCACGTAATACAGAAGTTCATCTCCTGCAAAATCCAGGAGGAAGGTGCACTTACAAGTACAAGCCATCCCATACAAGACACTAGTCTGAGATTCTTGGAATTGGTATGGCCACCCAAATCTGTACTCATTATGGAAAAAATGAGATCTTGCAAAACATCATTGTTCACGCCTTCAAGCTTGCATTTACATCACCCTAAAAGAGTGCCCCATTCAATAAAATACATATGGAAAATGGAGAGATAGCAGTTCAATGTTTGGCTGCAAAATTAATCAGCACATCTCATGAGACGTGGCATGTACCAATCATGACAATAAAGCACCCACATCTGTCTATCTATAGATGCAAGGGCAGATGGACCAATATAGATCACTCCGGTTTTTCATGTATAATTATACTACATGGCTCACTATCACAAATACAGGCCCAAAATTAGGAAGACTCTAGTGCCCGCACAGGATTGCGCCTCAAAAACCATGCGAGCCATCGAGAAAGCTGATGTCGTCTCTTCTGCCAAAACCAGATTGCTGCATTATACTCCACATTTCTTATATGTTTTGTGGCTGCTCTCCAATCATGCTTTTCCACCTCCGCACGACCAGCAGCTCCAATTTTGTGGCGAAGTTCGCTTGATGCCAGTATAGCGTTCACTTTACTGACACAATCATCAAGATCACCTGGAGTAAAAAGAAAACCTGTTTCTCCTTCCTGGCTGATTGGAATTATGTCTGGAATTCCACCTGCTCGAGCCGCAACTACAGGAACCCCAGATGCCATAGCCTCGAGGACAACTAGCCCCAAAGTTTCTGATTCTGAAGGTGTGATGAAAACATCTCCACTTGCATATGCTTGTGACAGCTCTGTCCCATGAAGCATGCCAGTAAATACAACAGGCATCCCTTCAAATAATTTCTCCAACTCTAGCCTATTTCCAAAGCACAAACAAAAAAGAAATCAGAATCAAACAATGTGACAGAAGCCTGACCAGAAACAGGGCTCAACTTGAGCCTGAAAAGTGCACTAGGAAAAGCAAGGGGGTTTTCTGTCCTAACATGAAAGGAAGAAAAGATTGAATGCAACATGAACCATACTCCTTACCTCCATGGACCATCACCAACAAATGCAAGCCGAGCATCAGGCATCTTTTCCATTACTCTGGAAATCCATCAATCATATTTCAAAACATGAAAATATGTTTGACACGAATCTATCGCATTACCAGCCCTCAATCAGTAAAGAGTTGAATATAAAGGTTACTCACTTCTTCAGAAATTCAAGACTCTTCTCTGCACCTAGGCGCCCAACATGTACTATAAGTGGTCTGTCAACTTCCCCTTCCCTGAAAAATTCATTCAACACATTTGAGGTTGAAGAGCCAAAACAGCTATGAGCCTAAGGAACTCTCACACTCACTAGTCAAAATAGGAAAAAGGTGATCAGAAATTATTCAATTCTCAACCAGAAATGCCAAAATGCATTAATTTAAGAAAATTGGCGGATGTGGATTAATACTTTGAGAAAATCATTTTCAATTACTTTATTGACTAGGCCAGGTGCTTCACAGCCAGCGCACAGCACATAAACCTGGAAGACATGGGGAGATAGAGAGGGTGCAAGGATAATGCCAGGTAACACAAGAGAGGACTTTGCAGTACACCAAAATAACAAAAAGGCCATTTCGGGATTCAAGATGCCTTTGCACCAAACCCATACCCAAAGCTGACGGATCATCTAGCCCCCAGTTTACCATTCATGTTTCCTTCAAAAATCACTATGCTGATTTTTACATTAATGAAGGCAAACTTCACATGTTCCTGTTCCCCCTACTTGTAACCGTGAATCAACCTTTCCTATTTGTTAACAAATCATATACCAAATGAGAGTTTTTCGTCAGCTTCTTCCTATTTATACTCTTTGCCTTGAAACGAAAGAACAAAAGAATATCCAGCCGTTTGGTCCATTGGTAAAAAGGGCTATTGCAATCAAATCATTAAATCTGAGGTGATGAGTGACTCTGAAGCAGACAAAAACAAGACAAAGGCCTTACGTGAGACGAGCTCTCATCTCAGGAGACTTGAATCGTGGGTGGAAGCTATCAGAATCAACGCCCTTTCGCCATACCCGAATCTTGTAAGCTGTACAAAACTTCTGAATGTTTGAGAAATCTACATCTTGTGAGACGTTAAAATTCCAAATAAGGCTTAGAACATGTCCTTCCAACCTACCAGCAGCAGCTCCTGCAGCTTGGAGCTCCCTCCCAAGCACATGTGATGTGACAAGTGTAAGATCTGCGGCTCTGTGCAAAATCTCTGGAGAGATTTCATTAAAAAACACTCATTAGATTGAGACACGAAATCCAAAACCTAAACAGAACGAGGGGTGGGGTCAAGATAGCAGAAAGATACACATCGAACAGAGATCAAATACACATTTAAAGCTCATTGAACCGAAAGTTAATATGAGCTAAGGGATACAATCAATGCCCGTGTACAGATTCATCCATACTGTTGCTAGGTCGAACAGCTATATATCTAGATGAATCCAGGAACATGCCCAAAATCCTCTAAAAATACAATACATAGTGCAGTTTCAATCTCCTGATAATAACTCATAAGGTTGAAAACCCTTCATCATGCATAGTAGGGACTAGCTACTATGACATCCCCAGAGACATCAACAACGCCCAACAGTGGATGTAGACCATAGTATAAACATATGCTCATGCATACAAATCCACACACCCACACATACTTGAGTGTCCATTTATACAAGGTCTTCGTACTGAGTTTCTGTCAACACTCCAGAGGTGAAGGGCAGACTCAGCCGTAACACAAGCTAGCACTAAAGAAGAAGACTAATCAAAATGACATGTGGACTACATGCCAAACAAGATATGTCTATATGCCACTGATTGACATAGCATCCTACATTTAATAAAGCCAGTACATGCACGAGTCCCAATCACCATGGATTTCATCTACAACAGCTTCACTTTCCAAAGGTAAGGCAAAAGAAAGTACGCTATAATTTAAAAAACTGGTAAGCACATTGAAGTTCCAACATAGAGGCTTACAGATGCCACCCTTATTCTCAAATTCACAATCAGAAAGCTTCGACCATCAATTTCATCCATGACATACACATAAGATAAAAGAACCATGAACGTGAACTTGATTGGAATGAGGGAGTCATACAATAAAATGAATGCATTGATGTATTGTTTGAGTATTCTGTCTAGTCTTCAATTTATGCAAGAGGTTTGCTAGGTCCAGCCTCTGTACAATCTTTTGCCCTAGAAATGCTACAGTCATCTTACATCTAGCAAAAACACATTCATAAACTTCCAAAAGGTATCTTCCAAGAACACCCTCATCTCCTACATGTTCCCACCATGAAGTTCTTGATCACCTGGGCTACTCCTCATGATGAACAGAAATTCCATTCCTTCTGTCAGTCAAATCAAGGAATTTCCGCAAATTCCACATCGAATTCCAACCCAACAATGCCTCATGCTAGCAACTTCAAAAATCGTATCAATATTTTAGCTTTGAAAACATCTGCAGTAATAGTGGGCAGTTTCTATGACATCATACCGGTCCCAGAAAATGGCTTAAAGGGAAGGAAGTGCAGGTCACCTAAACATGGTCAGATAGCTGGGCCGCTCATCCTTTGAACTACTGTTATTGGCCCTTTCCCACCTACTTATGGTATGTTAGTAAGCTTAATACAACTTGTTCAGTTGCATTAAAATTGCCTTCACAACATCATTCTATAAACATTGGTACCACCGCTATGCACAAACTGCTCTTAACAATTATTCAGATCTTTACCCGCTTAAAATGATCCACTTTTTACTGTGAAGTTCCTTCTTTAAGCTTAAATCTTGCTTGAAGTAGCATTCCCACTGCCCACGAATAGCTTAAGCCTTATTTTTTATATTCCGGCCTGTTTCTTTCCACAGAAACTCTTTAAAGTACATATTTCAAGAGAATTAAATTTTCAAGCACTTTTTACGTACTGTTAAGAGACTTGACAGTTGGAATGCGCACCTCTGTTAATACCCTCATAACAATCTTAAATGTCCTTGCTAACTCCTAGTGGAAAAAGGCCCTATTTTAATACAACCTTACAATACGAATTGAATTAAGCTCACACGACAAGAGATTGTGAAAGAAAAAGAGACACCACGATTGCCTACAAAAGAGAAACCTGAATGATCTTTGAGACAGTAACTGGCACTCCTAACAATTGACACCCAACCAAAATGAAAATATGAGAGCATTTACAACTAGAAAGGATTCATCGGAGGCTTTCTTATTTTTTCCCTCAATATGAGAATTTTCTTACTTCCAGACCATTAGGACTAAGGATTATCCCCGTTGATTATCAACCCCCAGAAACCCATAACAGAAGAGACTAAGAACTTAAATTTGTGCAAGGGCCACTCACTTATTATCAACCACATTGGTTTCACCAACCAACTGAAGGTATATTTAGGAATGTACCTACAAAAATAAAATGAGCCAAAAAAAACGTTTACAAGCAAATGACGAGCGAAAAACATCAATACAGTTTGAGACTTAAACCTTTCAAGCAAGAAAAGACTATTCGTGTGCACTTGGGAAAATTACAAATAAATTTAGGGCTTCAGCCTAAACATAAGGAGATTATACATACAATGGAACATGTGTATGATATGATAGAACCAACGGCACGCGAAGAAGCTTCGCAATAATAAGAGCACCAATCACCTTGAAAAGATACATTCTTCCTTCTAGTTAGATTTCAAGAAACACAATCCAGCAAACCCATTCAAAACCAAATTCAAGTAACTACTAAAGAAAAGTAGAGAAAACTGCCAAAATATATTTACCATAATGCCAGGAGATGAAGCATGTATGATATCAGGCTTGAATTTAGCTATCTCCATGATGATGCGAGGACTCAAAGCCAAAGAAAGAGGGACTACTGTGTACCAAGGACAAGGAAAGCTGCAAACACGCAAATTTAGGATCTCTCTCTCTCTCTCTCTCTCTCTCTCTCTTCGCATGATGTATAGTCTCCCACCCTGGTTGTTGGCCCCTGTTTCAGAGATTCCTTATGCAGAGAGCTCAGTTCTTTTGAAAACAGGCTGGTTGACAGACAACAGTTTATCCTTTCATTTAGCGCCATGCAGATTGCTAACTTGTATAGTTGGTTTTTCAAAGCACTGATAGAAAACTCTTTTCTCTTTAAAAGAAACAACAAGAATACACATATTTGCATGAATCCAAGAACATAGACCTTCATAAGACTAGAACATATTGAATCTTTACAAAGCAAAGGAGTCTGTAAGCAACTTTAGACACAATTATGAGTAAATGAGAAAAATGTAAAATAAACATAATGTAGTAAGTAAAGCTACGCTTATATTTGAATCCAGGAACATGCTGGAACTTGTCCTCTAATAACACAGCAAATAGTACAGATCCAATCTCACAACAGTTGAAGACCATAAACTCCTAATCCCCACAGAGGTCATTAGCGTCCAATGGTGGGTGAAGACCATAATATTAACAACAGTTCTCACACATACACGTCCACACACCCACACACACTTTAGCCGTTCGTACAAAAGTCTTCATATTGAATTTCTATCAACACTCTAGATTGAAGGAAAGACTCAGCCGTGACAAAGGCTACCACTAAAGGAGAAGGCTAATAAAAAAGTAATCCAAATTCTTCTTCATTCAACTGGACAGTCACGCAATCAGACAGCAAGATGCAGATGTCGGCAGCAGCACAGGTCTAGTCGCAGGCTGCCACGTGGCGGCACAGCCGACTACCACGTCAGCAGGTTGGACCACCAGCAGGGATCGGTGAATAGGGAGCAGCTGGTCGGTCAGCAACAGGCTGCTGGTCGGTCAGTTTGGAGGCCCAAGGGGGCCTATAAAATGCAGCCCCTTGGCCTTCATTTCTCATCCCACCTCAGGCCTTCTAGCCTTCAGTGAAGCAACACCTAGGCCTCGCCGCAGTAGACCGTTAGGGTAGCCTCAGCCTCTTCAAGGATCTAGTGAGGATTCACCTCCTCTAGGTAGTCTAGTTTCTTTCCAGTTTTGCATTTGAGGGCTTCAGCCCCTCCATACAGTTGTATTCAGCCCTTTGGGCACTCATACATTTCAGTCATAATCTCTCCCTCTGATTCTCTCACTCACATCCACAGCACCTAAAACCGGACCAAAAACCCTAAAAACGAATCAGTTCTTATAGAAACGCAGCTTGGATCCTCAATTCGCAGCAAATAATCACCACGATAGATTTCGAATTTCACAGATATCAGGAAAGAGCAGCAACAGATTTCTTCTAGGAATCAAAACAAACTGAGAGAGGGAGAGAAAGAACAGAGATTGCTACTTCCACGCAATATTTTTGCAATATTTTACAAGAACTTCGCAATAGATATTGGAGTACACAAACTGAAATCTGAAAATCAGAATTGCTTTGCAATAGATATTGGAGAACACAAACTGAAATCTGAAAATCAGAATTGCAGCACTTATCTCAAAGATTCTTCGCAATAGAACATAGGGAGAGAAGAAGGAGACGCAGCACGCGCAACACTAGGGCCCAGAAATAAGGGTTAGACCCCCCCTGAAGGTCTTTATTGCAATGAAATATTACATTGTACAACAGGCTCTGAAAAGAGCATGAAGCTGAGTACAACTCTTGAATGATCTGGGAGCCCTGAGACCCTTCTTTCATAGACTTGGGCTAGCAAAAAGCTAGACCCGCTTTTAATAGCTACTTTTTATAAGAATAGACTTTCTTGCTTTTTGCCCACCGTGGGGCCACTTTTTAAGCCTTTTTTTGAACCCCGTGGGATCTTCGTTGATGGCATCATCTACCGATTGCGTTTAGCCTTGTGGGACCTACGTTTTGCCACTTGCTCCAACTTTTTAAGCCTTTTGTCACTCTTCCAAGTCCTACACAAACACAAACCTTAACCCTTTAAAGGTTAGCGAAATGCATGCATTCCTAGTTCTTGGACTAATCCTAGTCCCTTGTGGGCGTCCCCACAATTCTCTTTTACAAATGCAAAGCAAAAGTAAAAGCAGCAAAACTTATTCTAGTGAACCAAAGTCAATTTTCTTTTACCATAGTCAATCTGATAAAGACTCTTGTTTATTTCTTGGGAGAAATACCAATTGTTGACAGCAACACTTTATGTATTGACTGCATCATCTTGCACTTTGCAATTAGTCAACTAGAGAGAGAATGAGGATAGTCTATCTCCCGCTACATTTGTATCAGAGCTTCAAACTGAGTGCATCATCTTGCAGTTTGCAATTAGTGAGCAGGAGAGAGAGTGAGGATAGTCTATCGCCTGCTACATTGGTATCAGTTCTTTCTTGAGACAAAGGGATATCCTATCTAAGACTTTTTTTTGTATTTTGTATTTATTGCCATAAGATGGAACTTATAGCAATATCGACAGGCCACAACATGGACGAAAACTTCACAAGGTGAAACTTGCATGTCCACTACTACCTATGAGACAAGCATGCTTAACTTAATCCTATTCAGCCCCACAATGCTAAATTTACCAATGGTCAAAAGATCTTATTGCTAAGTAATGAAGATGTACACCCACTCTTGGCTTCACTTGTTGGCTTCTCTTTCCAAAATGAAATATCCAAGAACCACACCATAGGAACTACCATCACTACATGTGATGTCCCCAACATACCTTTACCAAATTCAATCTTTGGTAAACCTAAGGCTGACTTTAGTTGAACTCTCCTCAATTCTCTCAAAAGGTCACCAAACTTTGATGATGGGGGTTGAACTTTAATCACTCTCAATTCTTTCTTCTCTTATCCTTGGAATAGACTAACCACAAAGAAACTAGCCCAACACACAAAGACATGTGACAACATTAGATACTCCAACTTCAATTATTTAGAATATCAACCCCAATTTTCCCTTCTCTTCCATAAAATAATATTAAGGCTGCCCTAACATGTGTACTATATAAAACTTGCCACCAATGGCAACCAATGGCAAAATCTTGTTGAGATACATATTCTAGACTACTCCATGCCCATCAAATCATGAGTAACCCTCACTATATCCATCCAGACTTAAGAAATGTTGACTATGAAAAGGTAAATCGAGTCCAACACGTGAGTACAAGGACCACACACCTCCTTACCGTATCCATGTAACGCACTCAAAAGTAAACCATCATGTTGGGTCTGATTTTTACACGTTGTTATTTGGCAAATCATTGAACTTCTCCTTGAGAGCTTCAGCCACAACAAAAAAGCAGCTTTCATTCAGCCCTATTATTCTCAAATAAATTAATCATCTACATGAAACCTAAAAATATGGTTACTTATTTAAACACCATGTATAATAATACATATAATATTATATGCAAATGGAATTTTCCACCAAAAAAATAGATTTCCAATGATAGACTCATAGAAGACATGTTAGCTTTGCCTTAAGCTGTGTTGCAAACAAAATTTCAGTTCCTTTAGGCTAAAGGAACTATCCAAATAATCTGCTTTCAACCTAAAACTCCGTCTTGGAGGTAAGTTCAACTAATCAAACTGCAAACAGGATAGCAACGGGTCAGACTTAAGACAAGAATGCAAGAACTAAGTTGTTAGTGGGTGAATGATATTTGTGTACTTCTTAGACGGAATGAAGAGATACATTTAATATCTCTCACCTAGCAATAAGGATTTCGTAGTTTATATATCTAGATGAATCCAGGAACATGCCCAAACTCATCCAGTAAAAATACAACACATAGTGAAGCTTCAATCTCATGACGAGGTTGAAACCATATAGTCCAACATGCATTGCAGGGACTAACTATTATAACATCCCCACTGACGTCATCAGCCCCGAACAGTGGGTGTAGAACATAGTATGAACATAGGCTCTCATACATAAAAATCCATACACCGACACATACTTGAGTACCCATTTTATACAAAGGTCTTTGTACTGAGTTTCTGTTGACATTCCGGAGGTGAAGGGCAGATTCAGCTGTGACAAAGGCTAGCACTAAAGGAGAAGGGTTTTGTAAATTGATGGTTACTATTAGTGATTACTGTAAGGAGCAAAATTGGAGGAATTCTGATCCTTCGTGGGAGCGGTAGTAGAAGACTGAGTGGTAGTGCCAAAAGTGGAAGATGCACTCGTGCTTAAGGCTAGCTGTCTTTGTATTTTGAGGGTTGTACTATTCTCTTGAATATAGGGCGAAGGGATAGGAGGGCCAAGGTGGTAAAAAGGAAACTTACCATGATTAAATTCATAATGGTAGCTAGAAAATCACACAGCTCTAGGGGCACAAGTATCTGCCCCAAAAAAAAAGGCTGATTTGTTATTCAAAAAATACTCCCACAAATCGTTTAAGATGCCAAAATAAGGGGATGGAATAAGATATTGCACAGACTATAAACCCACACTACAAATTCAGCTGTGTTTGTGTGTGTGGAGAGAGAGAGAGAGAGAGAGAGGAGGGGGGGTACATATATGCACATATGAATACAATTACACCATGTCCTCACAACACAAAACATTGTTCTTACTACTACTTCAAGAATTTGGAGGAGACGTCACCCTACCAAAAGTTTATTACTTCCTTGTAGAATAGCTCCTAGGATATTTATTTTGACATTGTCAATTAGATTGAAGCTTCATAGTTAACTTCTGTAGGAAAAATGTTTTATCTAAAAGAAAATTAAGGTTTTGTACAATTACATTGAGCATTCGTTGCTAGTATAAGAATGACCGGAGGCAGGTAGGCGAATGGCTAAAATGAGACCCAAGTTAGCAAAATTACCAATTCATTCAGCCACTTCAATTCAAAATTTACAAAACTCTCTCCAGTCCATAAGTAGCAGTTTGACCTTATGATTTCACTACAATACTACAATCGACATATGGCTTCAAATTTACCTCCATGAAGCGACAACCTTTGCTCCATAAAAGTGATCAGGTGCCCCTTCATGTGTTGTAACCACGATAACCTGTAGTGGCAAGCAATAGACCTTGTCAAACAAAATCTACCGAGCATAAGACAAATTAAACATGCTGAAGTTGCCAAATCTGGTCCTTGCCTCATCTCCCATCTCCTTCAAATACTTGATAAAGTTTTGAAACCGGTTCTTGTAACCTGAAACATAACTGCATGAAAAGAACGTCAAATTATTTCCACAATAGAAAAGATTGTACATTAAGTAACATTAAGTATGCCTATCCCTACATACTCATCATAGAAAGGGTGTCCAGATTAGAAATGATCGAACATTTATACAACTTTGCTTTGTTGCCGCCAACCACAAAAAAAGATCGTACATTAATTATGCTTACCCATACATACTCATCATAGGCACAATAACACATTGATCCTAACCTCCTGAAATATATGGCTAGAAATCTAACTTCATCTTCTCAATGCCAAGCCTAAACTACTTTTAAGTTCAAATTTGAAACAAAAGGTTAAAGCCACATTAACTTTGAACGGTGTAGATAGTAAAAGAACATGTTTTTGGTCAATGAGAGCTCTGGTAGGGGAACAACAGGGAAACAAAAGCCATTTTTGGGTTCAGAGATTGTGAGTAGGAAGTAGGACTCCAATTGTGCTCAGCGTAATGCTCAATTTCCAAGTAAGTACTCGGCAATACGAGAGTGAATAAGTGATGGCAAGATTACGATCAAAATTGTAAGGAATGTATCTAGTTCCCTGCAATAAATTAGAAAGGGACCCCTATTTTCTTGAGTCTATTCCAGGCGTGAAAAAATATATAAGCATTACGAAGAGCTCGCCAGAGCCGCCTAATTACAAAGGAAATGATAACAGGGAGAATAGTTGCAACTTTTAAGGAGACGGACGTACGCAAATGGAGAGGGCTCCACGAATAGGGCGATTCTCCGCGGCTTATGGGCTACATTGTCGTGATAGGGCGTTTCCAGAGGCACCGGAGCTGTGCTCGAGCTTGAACACAACATTTCCATTTTCGTACTCCTCCATGAAAGCGAGTTCTTCCGTAAACCTTTAACAGCGTCGCCGCCCAGGAATCTCTCTCTGTGTGTACAGGCCGCTAGATCTAGAGAGGCCCGACGGACGGCCCAAGACGGGGATCGCCCAACGATTTGCGAAGCTGCAGGGCGGCCAAGGTCGTCAGGGTAATCCTCACGTGCAGGGGCAGTGAAGGAGAAATTGAAGGACTGAGGGAAGCGGAGGGCGAGGCAGGGGCTGGGAGGAATGAAAGAGGAGGGGGAGAGGGAGGCTGAGGGGGGAGAGGAAGAAAGGGGAGGGGGGGAAAGGAATGCCATTGAGGGAGATCCAAAGCTGCAACTTGCGAGCTCTGCCGACTTTACGTGCCTTGGATGTTGCTGCTGTGGGTTGACGAGATGGAACAGATAGATTGAGGCAGAAACCACCTTTCTGCCGGAGATTCAATCTCTTTGTGAGGATCAAATCAACAGGTGCTAAAGCCAAGTCAGAAGCTCAAACCCAACAACAGAGGAGCCTCAGAGGCCAACCAATTCACAACGAAACAAACAATAGCTCGTGCAGTGAAGAAGTAGCTCAGTTTGCACAAAGGAGCCCAAAAGATGATTCCGTCTCTGCAGAAGGTTCAAATCAACAGCTGCCAAGGGCCAAAATCACAAGCTCAAACCCACCAATGGAGCCTCAGCAACGAGGAGAGGCCAACCAACACAACGCAAATCCGGATAACTGGTGCAGTGCTTGGTTTGCAGGGGAGCCCCAATGATGATTCAATCTCTGCACAAGGTTCAAATTCACAGCCCAAATTCACCACAAGAGCCTCAGCAAGAAAGCACCGGGCAACCAAGCAACACAACGCAAGGAGAGCTCGTGGGCAGCCCCAAAGATGGTTTTCAATCTCTGCAGCAGGTTCCAAATCAAACAGCTGCCAGGGTCGAAATCAGAAGCTCAAAAACCCAACAACAAGAGCATCCTCAGCAAGAAAGCAGAAGCAATAGGGTAGTGAAAGGTTGCAAGGAGGAGCCCCTAAAATATGATGCAAACTCAGCAGAAGCTTCAAAATCAAGAGCTGCAAAAAGGGCCAAAAATCAGAAGCTCAAACCCAAGAAGAGAGGAGACAGCAGAGCTCGGTAGAGCTCGGTTTGTAGCAAGAGAGCCCCAAAGATTGTGGGCAAAAAACTCAATTGATAAAATAGGATCAAGATAATTTTACTTCTCTGCCAATCTTCTCCCAGATCTCCTCCTCCCATCTCTCACCCACCAACCAATCTGCAATTTTTCACTCCAACCTCTTGCTTCCAATTTTGGCTCACTTCAATTGCATTAACTTGCTCTTTCAGCATCCCTAGCAATTCCAATTTCTCTGTTTTGATATGCAGCTTAGCATCTGTGGCATATTCTTAGCACCCTTCTCTCTTCCTCTGGTTTCTTTTCAGTTGATTCGCATATTCTCTGTCCCTTTCGTGGATTCTTCCTCATGATCCCATTTGATTCCAATCCCCCACCTCTACCATCCGTCCAGACCTCTCTCTCTCCCCTCTGGTATTCACCCGTCTGGTTTCAAGGGGTCGTCCTCAAGGTATACACTTCAAGGGGTTGCAGTCTTAGCATCTTTGGCAAAGCGGTTTTGAGAGAGAGAGAGAGATTTGAGGTGGAGTTTTCACGATCAGTGGACCAGATTAACCGACATGAGATTTGCACGCGTTAAAAATACAAGAGTCCAGCAAAACTCGTGCAAATTTTTGGGCATCCGTGGAGACAGAGCATATTCTGGGCTTGCACATGGGCAGAAAAGTTGTTTGGCATATGCTGGGTGCCTAAACAGCATCAGAGTAGACGCATGTAGTGGCCCTTTGGATACACTCTCCCATGTTGATTTTCTCTTCTTTTAAGTTGTTCATAACTCTTAGGGTACCTCACACACGCATGCGTGGGACATGCTTGCATGGATTGTCCTCTCCAGGTCATAACTTGACTGCCATTGGATAATAAGAATGATAGGAGTAGAAATATAACAGGTGGCAACACCAAGTGTATTCCAACCATGTGATTACAAGGCTCCAACATCAGCCTTCCACAAAGCCAAACCACTTCCCAATGGATGGAGAGGACCAAGAACATGAGATTCTAGCACATGAGCTGAAGTGGTACCGTGCCCTCCACAAGTGTTGACCATTTGAGGACCTGAGTAACTTAATCCTATGGAAAGGCAGCTCCAAAGCTTTGATCTTAAAGTTGGTGACATTATGTCCAAGCCTTAACGGCATTATTGAGCGTACCTTCCAAAAGTGGTAGGCCACCAACAAGCCCAAAGATCGAGGAGGTTACATGGACCCAGGTTCCCACGGAGTGTCTCGTATTGATGTAGATGTCGGGTTATAGCCTGGATGGTGGATCCCTTTATTGAAGAAGCTGGAGTATTGGGCCAGCTACTACAATGTGTGCCGCTCCTACCACATACATCCCACTTATATGCATGTGCCTCACTAGTGGAAATGGAACCTCTTCAGACAAATGCGGGAGAATGATCCTAACGTAATATACAATTTTCCCCCGCTTAAATTTCCCTCCAGTCACTACCGCCTAAGGCCTCACTACACAAATGAAGGATTATATTGATAAGTATGCAGAAGTCCCTAGTCTAGTGGTGGTCGCCTTGATCCATTTCTTCCGCCTCTTGATCATTTTGTTGAGGGACATTCTAGAGCAGTGGCCAACACTCAAATAACTTCAACTTAATATCCATCATGAGCTCATCTTTAACTTGGATGAAGGCAAGCAAGTCATCTACATGTACATTTGCATCCGTAATCTTCATGCACACCATATTTGTACCTTCTAGGACATGCATGACATGCATTTTTGGGATCCCCAGTTTCCTTTCTGCCACATCCCACAATGACTTTTGACCTCCACTCCCTCGTCTAATCTATGTAGACCACCAGGCTACTTCACATTAGTTGATCAAGGTGGATCAACTTTAGGAAGGGGGCATGTTAACCCCATGAGATAGAGCAGAGAGAAGGTTAGGATGAGAATGGAATTTCACCTTGGAACATGGTCCAAGTGCTTGTAACATTAGAAATAGGAGAGTGGTGAGGAGGAGTAGGGTTGGCCCTCCCTGCAAAAGGTGCTATGTATAAAAGCTAGAAAGTTTGACTTTGGTCTTTAGCTATTTGTATGCAAGTTTGAGAAATAGAATATCTCCTTCTTTTCCAAGAAGTGTTGTCAATGTTTCTCTTGCTCTTGCCTTTGTGAATGCCTCTCACCCCCTTCTTGCTTCATGCATCTCCTCCCCTCTTCCCTCTCCTTCCCCCCTCTTTCGTTCCTCTTTCCCTCCTCTTTCTCCCCCTTTCTTCTCTTGAGGATTCATATTGCTACAATTCCAGAAGCCATTGGCATGACAATCTTGAACTAAATGTGCTTGCGTTGCTCCCAGAAGGAGTGGTAGGCGGTGGAGAGTTCTCTCAGCATCCCTCCAAGATCGCCTCAACAGGTGGAGTCACCGCTGAATTACACAAGGTTCCAACACAAATTTGGCAAGAAATATGTATTGCTAAATCTTAATTGACCTCAACAAATAGAAAGGCGAATTGGTGAATTATATGCAGCATGAATGAGGGAGCTGACCAATTAGCTTGACAATGCAAAAGACAAGATGGCATTGTGATCCTAGTTGATGAGTGGCCTCACGCAACATGGAGATAACTTACTCAAAAAGAATGTACAATAAATGGATTAATAGAGTAATTTCAATTGATAAGGGGAACATGGAACGCCAAAAAAAGAAGCTTGGGGTGGTCTTTCTCGAGGATTATCAAAATTTGAGCGACTGCATTTGAGTGAGGCGGTGGTTCAAGTAAGGACTTTTGTAAATTTTGAAATTCTAGTATAATGGTTATGTTTGCACTACTTACTTTTATGGGGTTGTCCTACCCATGATATTGTGAGTAATCGGTTGTCTTACATACAAACAACAATTTCAAAATGTAATGTTTGGCAATGGTTTTTCAAGAGTCAAGGAAGGAGGAGTGGAAGAAAGGGCTCAAGGTATGTGCAAGACAAAATCCGACAAAATTTTCTTGTGCCATTGCCATTTTCAAGGAGGAGCCTCCCTGAAGGCCGCGATATCGCGGCCTCTTGGGAGGCTCCTCCTGCCAATTTTATTTTGGCCATAACTTGGGTGATAGGACTTCAAATATGGTCATGTTTTAGTCAAAATGATTGGAAGGATATGAATGGAGCCATTTCTCATGTTAAAGCGTCAAAATTCTATAGATTTTAGGAATTTTTGTACTTGTCTTTGTTTCATAGGTAGACCTTATCAAACTCTACGTTTTCTTATGACCATGGATTTTTATCAAATAGAGTTTGTGGGTCCTTGGTTTCCTCCCTCCATCCTAGAGGTATATGGTCATATGAAGGTGATCCATGATTAGTTAGCATCATGGTCATAAGGTGATCAATAAGTAAAAATCGATTGCTACTATAGTTTTAGTCAAGTTCCTCATGATCATCGCTCGAACACAGTCGCTCGATGTTTCGACTTACTCATCTTTCTCTAAAAGCTTTTAAAAAAAGTGCAAGCAAGTGCATATTTAAAATACCCCTAAATTCACATTTTCATATTTTTTGTTTGTCCCTCTTCCATACATATTCATGTTTAATTTGGAGTTTAAAAGCCCCTTCCACACATGTACAAACCATAATTATATTGGTAAGTATTTTTTGAACCCCTTCTTGTAAGAAAATGGCACATGCATCTGCAAATAAGCAATTCCCCTTCCTTTAATGAAAGTATTATCTTACAATTTGTGGTGATTGACCACGCCCGTTCCCTGAGAAAAGAAGAAAGTGCTAATTCTAGAAGTGGACATCAAGACGAAGAAGATACTGATAAAGTGGTGATCAATATAGACACAAAGGTTGAGAAGGTGGATTCTAAAGAAATAGAAATTATAGGTGTTCCAAAAAATGGTGAGGCATAGTGCCACATGTACAAAGTAGATAGTCATGTGGCAAATGAGTGTTGTTTGGGAAGGTATTGTAACATTTGCTCAATAGACATGCGATCAAGATGATTTCCCACTACAAGCAAGTGTGGTATTGACATAGGTATTTCCAAATATTGTTACAAGATCACAAGGAGTGTTCTAGATGAGCAAAAGAAGCAAGCAAAGTGAGGGCTTTACTAGACAAAAAGAAAAGAAAATGGTAAAGGAAACAAGGATGACCTCAAAACAAAAAGGACCCCTAACCAAAGAGGACTTGTCATGTTAACAGCCATTGAATGACCAACCAATGGGATAATATGAATGAATGAATGGAGGGGGGGAACAATTTTTGGAGAGAGTATTAATCTAACCCAATCTAAAGGACCATTAATCTAAACCCAATCTAAAGGATCATTGGAGAAAAAATAGATCAACTCACCTTGGGTCCTATTAGATGTGTCTCCATCAACCAATTGATAGAAACGTTCCCAACTATGCAAAATTCTTTCAAAGTGCACTCATTGGCCAACAATCTATAGCTACACCCCTCATAGCAAACCAAAATGGCAATCTAAAATGAACAACTACCATGATTGACATCAAACTTTAGAATCACATAGTTAGGGGAGCGCTCCTTGATGGAGGCATAGCAATATACATAATCTGTGATGAAGTGCAAAAGTGGATAAATTTGAAGAGCTTGATTCAGCCGTAAATTTGTATAACATATCAAAGATTCATGATGCCTATAAGCATGCTCCAAGGATGTCCACATCAAGATTAGTGGAGACTACTTCATGGTCACGTTGTCGTGGTTAAGATGGAAATCCAAGAAGGGTATTTGATGCTATTGGGACAATCATGGTTGAAGGGTGCTCATGGTTGAAGGGTGCCAAGGTCCTCCACAATTAGGTGAGGAGAGACCCTCACAATTTCTTAAGATGGGAAGGACATGCAGAAACCAATGGGTAATCACACAATCTAGATAAATTGTAAACTTGAATGCCTGAAGGTGAAAGAGTCCTATGTCCTGGGCATTTAGGAAAAGCTACTCGCACTCAACATTGTTCTTGTTGCTATGATTGTTGATGCTATGCGAGTGGTAATCAAAAGGCTAACAGAAGCCAAAGAGATCCACATGGAACTTCCAAAATGGTCCATGAAAGATGGACAAATAAAAATCCAAGAGCAATGAGTGAACCAAATCAGTCAAGTGAGCCAATAATAGTGGACAAATCACGAGACACCAAGCAATTAGAGAAATCAATGTGGGATCAAGTGAAGCACCAAATTTGGTCTAGATCAATGAAGATCTCACCAATGGTTTCCTCAAGGAACCCAAAGTACTTTTCAAGAGTACAAAGCAATGGACACGGTGCTGAAAATGATTCTCTGAATGAGTATTGAAAGAATTGGGATACTATAGGCCTACCAAATGGAATTCAAGGCCACATTAAGCATACTCCATTATTGTTGGCATTTGGTCTCAAGGAAATCACACCAGTGGAATTTCTTGTGCCAAAGCTCAAGGTGTCTATACAACACACAAATAGCCAAGAACAAGCCATTCTGAAAAGATTGGACAAGAAGTCAAAATTCGAGAATTGAGGCTAAGGACATGGCTTGGACACAAGGTGTTAACTAGTGAAGGAGGAAGGCATGGCATCGCCACCACATCAAGAAATGAACCCCAAGATAGAATGCTTGTATAAGTGCACAGTGCCCCACTAGGTGTGATGAAATGAAGTCTACATCGTGCATGGATAGGTCCATATTGGATCAGAAAATTCTTCAACAATGGGGCCATCATGCTAAAGTACTTAGAAGTGAATGAACTACCAAAGTGAATCAATGGAATGAAGGTCAAATTGTTTTGGCCACAAGTGTAGTTTCCTCTGGCAAAATTCTACGAGGAAATCCTGAAGTACCACTTCTTTTCTAACCCTCAACAAGGACTTGCTCTCAATTTGAAGTCCAACCTGCCTAGCTCATCGTTCATGTCAACCTCATGGGGCTGTCCCACTTATCTATATTTGGTAAGGTAGCTTGCATTTCCTCTTTTTGTTTCTTTGTGACACTAAGTGGGAGGGTCTAGATGTTCAATCAAGAGTGGATTACATAAAAAACACCTTGGCACACATTCAAAGGAGAAAGAATTGGCACCTGCTCATACCAACTGCACCAACTTTTGCATAAAAAACACATTGGCACACATTCAAAGGTGAAAGAATTGGCACCTCCTCACACCAACCGCACCAATTTTTGCATCAGATGGAGCATAGCAGATTCCATAATCAATTTCACCTAATCTAAATACTCCCTCACAATAGCAATCCTCTTCTCTAAACGTAGGCAAAATAATCTATTATTTTAAAAAGAAGCATAGCCGCTGAGAACTAGCCTAAGCTGCCACACAACAACCCTAGCTCCACCGCATGAACACAAAAACAACTTACACTCACATAACACCAATCCCAATGACCACCAATACACCTAGTAATATGCCATTGTTAGACCAACATATATTCTCACACCAAACTAAGACAATAATACAAAAGAAATGATCATATAACCAATCCAATCTAAACATCCCATGCAAATACTATTAACACACAAAAGATACTACTAACACACCGAACAAACTAACATACCAAGCCCACTACCAATCAACCGCTTCACCCTATTACAATTAGCTACTCATGGACCCACTAATCAAGCCTTGAAGAAAGAACAATCAACGCAAAAAAGGAATGCTACTACCACACAAAGCAAATAAATGGCATGCCAATAGAATCAGCATAACAAGCCAATAATAGATCGACAATGAAACCAATGAACTCTTCATATACTCATAGACCAAGCCTCGAAAAGCGGAAAAATAACTTACTATCGTTGGTGAAAAATATATCTAATATTAGATGATGGTGGTTCCCAAAAAAAGGAAGCTTGAAGATTGCACATAATTGCAAAGATAACATGCACAAAGCTAGCATATGCCTAACCATATAACAGACACAGCTCACAACAAAGATGACCAAGCAAAGAAACAAAGCCTTAGAATGACACTAAAGCAACTACTAAAAGAGAACACACCAACTTCCCATGATGACCATACCCAAGTTAGAGACAAAACGCATAGAGCCACCATATACCATAATTGCAAAGATAGTGTGCACAAAGCTAGCATATGCCTAACTGTAACTGACATAGCTCACAACAAAGATGACGAAGCAAAGAAAAAAATCCTTAGAATGACCCTAAATACAACACTCCAACTTCCCGTGATGACCATAACCAGGTTAAACAAAACACATATAACCACCATATACCATAATTGCAAAGATAACATGCACAAATCTAGCAAATGCCTGACCATAACTAACGTCGGTCACAACAAAGATGACCAAGCAAAGAAACAAAGCCTTAAAATGACACTAAAGCAATTACTAAAAGAGAACAAACCAAATTTTCACGATGACCATACCTAGGTTAGACAAAAGCCACGATAAAATCAAAGAAACGAAGAAAGGAAAATGAATTTTTTGGATGCTTTGGTCTTGTGAAATATCACTTCACATGAAATTTATGTTAACGACAATGGATACTTGAATGATTTCTCACAAAGTTACTTCACTCGTTTAGTCCACAATTTCCTGTCAAAATTAGGTTTGCATTTGTTCCCTCAATGCTATCTCGTTGAAACACTAGTTCGAGTCACAAGTAGTAATTATGTAGGTTGTTAGGCATCATTTTGTATAAAATATGATCTTCTTTCACCCATATAAACGTTCTACTACTCCACTCAGGTATCTAGATCAATATAACACATACAAGAAACACAACAATGTATAATTTGAAGTTGCTAAGTTTAGCTAGCATATTTTAAGATCCATGTAAAACAATCATCCAAATCAAGATGCCCATGCTCAATGACCATGATGGGCATAGACAATTCAAAATCTAGGTACAAAATAGGTTGTGTATCATCCAAACATGCCACCCCAATCATGTCTTGTAAGAAGTTTGTGTGCCTTTAGATCTACCATTACCTTCTCCTAAGTCTCCAAGTATTTGCCTTAGTCACAAAACTAATGATTGTCAACCAAGATGCTCATGACAAATTAAGAAGACACCAAAGTGAGAAAATGGTATTGCATTTACCAAGAAATAGACATGGGCAAAGATTTTATAAGTGGCCACTATACGAGTAGTCCTCATATGCATTTATCCACTACAATGTGGCTCTACAACTACTCCATAATGAAAAGACATACGGTTAGAGATCCCATATTTGTTATTCCTAGATTACCTATGCATACACTCAAATTAAAAAAGGAACACCAAATGCTTAGATGGAGTATTAAAGAAGTCTAAATAACATGATATGTCATTAAATTCAATGAAATGACAATTTTTGGTGACACATGGTGTTGTCTTGTCCATGTAGTGTCAAGACATTGCATTTCCATAAACATGGACATAGTCAAAATTATGCTAGTTACCACATCCAATGAATGGAAAAGATTTACAAGTCTTTGTGGGGCATGTAAGATATTATAGAAGGTTCATTCTAAGTATGAAATGATAGCCAAACCACTATGCAAGATTTTTGTGGAACTCTTTTAGATTGAAGAATGTGATCAAAGCTTTGAACCCTAAAGTGGAGATTGGCTAAGAGCACATATTGGAGAATTATAATTACCATGTAGAAATGTATGGACCTAATTATGCCATCAAAAGTGTCCTTTGCTAATTACGCAAGTATCTTCATAATGCACTCAAAATGGAGATGGTACAAGTGGTGCCTTAGGGCGAAGATCACATTTGGGTGCAATGATCTCTAGAGACTAATGAGTTAGGATAATTGGGCTATGCAGAAGCCCCCAAGGGTTAGAGGTGGAAGCTCTAACAATACACAAGAATAGCGGTCGATGAACAAGGGAACCTTAGGTTTTATCCTTGGGGATCCTTGCAAGGCCCCTTGAGCTTAGCAATTCTGAGAAGGAAAGCTGGAAATTGTCATTAGTCCCTAAAAAAGAAAGCATCCAAGTGAAGCTTAGTCATATGCCTCCTTGGCCATCTTCCTAGAGAGTAATAATGACCAATTTTGCTCGCATGGTCAATGAAGTAATCCCATTGGATTATGTTTCCAATTGCTATGAGCCTATTCGATAAGTTTGTGCATAATTTTACAAGGTTACTGCTAATTAGGAGACAGCCAACGACAAGTTGCATGTTGAAGAGCTCAATACCAATCTCCCATCCCCAGTGGTGTAAACTCTTTCAATTTGGGTACATATTGGGTACATAATAGAATGAGAGCCTCTCTCTAGCCTTATGTCAACTTGGACAAAAATGCAAAACCAAGCTTGCCAAATTCACTACAAAAGATCAAACCAAATTCATTATGGGAGATCACACCAAGCCATTCCTTGATTACACATAGCCCATCAAGGAGCTTCAATCCTTTTGATCTTGCCAAAATGCTCAATAGCATTTTGGTCACAAGTATGATACTCAAGGGAGGGTGGATCTTGTGAGGGCTTTAATGGGATTCGTATGCTCGCTTGATTTGTAGCTCTTTGTTGCTTCGACTGACCTTGCAACTTGCCCCTACAATTCAAATTTCTTACATTTCTTTAGCATTTAGGCTTCTAATCTTGCCATCACTATGCAAATCCTTCACCCTTTTGTTGCCTTTGCCTCCTATTGTGTAACTTCATTACATTGCTTCAACCTTTGTCTCAGCTAGGCTATGTTTTGTGACTATGTTACATTGCTCTGCCATTCATCTAGGATTGGCTTCACTATGAAACTATGTTAAATCATTAACAACATTTATCTTGGTTGGGCTTGACTTGACAACGACTTCACTATGCTGCTAAGCCTCACTACTCCATGCTTCGGTTGTATCTCCTTCTATGCAACTACATTATGCCTCTACAACTCCTTGGCTCTAGGCTCAATTGAGAACTATGTTATATTGCCTCGTCTCACCATAGGCTCACACGTGTGTGACTATTTATCAAGTGAGTTCACATCCTTGGCAACCTAGGATTCAATGGTGGCTCTATTCCATGATTGGTGCTGCCTGATTTTCCTCCTGTAGTGAAGGTGATTTCCCATAACTTACACCTTAATAGTCATACTTGAACTACTCTTAATCAATCTCTAGGATAGATGAAAAATTATATGTCCTCCATCTCCATTTTGGGCACCTTGCCTTCCAAAACAAGCCTAATCTACCTAATTAAAGGTGTCTTTGCTAAGAAATCAGAATTTGGTCTATCATCTACCACATTGTCTTCCTCATATGGGGGCTCACAAGTGAGGCACTGATAATGAAACACTCACATGTGAGTTAGTGATCTATAAACCTCCTCTCATTGACTCAATGTGGCCAAAGCTTGAATGAGATGCTCCATTTGCTCATGAGACAAATCCTTGATAATACTATCAAATGAATTTTCCTATGTTGGGTAGTAGATCAACTCTATCAAATCATTCTTGATTAGGTCCTTGATGAATGAAGTGGTACTGAGTCCCGAAATGCTTCATCATAGCATGGAGCACATGCATCACTCATGATCACAATGCAACTCTATCATAGTAGATCTTCACTCCATCACTTTGGAAAACCTTCATGTCTTCTAGAATCCTATTGAACCATAAAGAATTTCATGAGGCTTATCGGTACTTTCCCTCTCTTTAAGATAGTGCAACTATGAAGTGCTTTCTTATTGAGCCATGAGATGGCCCTAACACCTAGCACAAAGTAATATCTAGAATTGGACCATCACTACATGTCCATCACAATACCCATAATTACACTTTGGTAGGTGATTTCGTATTCAATGGTATCCAACATGCAAATGTAAATGAATTGAGCAATCTAATAGAGAACACAATATTGGGCTAGTTATTGGCTAGATGTTGTATACCCTCAACTAATTGTCAACAATATGTAATATCTGTTGATTTAAAAGAACATTAAGATAGAGAGAAGGTCAAGCCACCATTCCGCATATGGTACCAATACCAAAAAAGGATGTAGCGGCAATGCCTAGCCATCCTTGGATCCTCTCTCAAAGGAGATATAGAAAAGCTAGCCTCTAGCGCTTCTATGCTCTATGCCCAAATTTCCCATTGGCATAAAAAAACAAATGATTCCATGTGTGCTATGTGGAAGCTATGCACTGGTAGATGACATTTTCCCTCCTCATCAAAGGATCTTGATTCCTAGGTCATCTTGTTATGGGCCATCAAACCATAGTTCATTTGAGATATATTACAAGATTTCCTTAACCATTGTACCACCTTAAATTAGTCTCCAAAAGTTTAGCATTCTCAAAGCCTTCAAGTATGTTTGCATACCATAGCAAGCTTCGCTTCTCTATTGCAAATTTTCTCTCTTTCTAGCATAATTTGTCCTTTACTCAAGGTTTTCGTATCTCATATATAATTTTTTGGCAGTGGAACTTAGTTTGGTTCTATATTGGAATATAATCTTGGATTACTCCCTATGTAGGGAGGGAGGAGCTTGTCTTATTAAAGAATACATCCCAATTGATCACCACTTTTTTTGTCATTGGGTCAAACAACTGGTAGGCCTTGCACTCTCTTCTATATCCAATGGAGATAAAATTTTGGCTCCTTAGAACTAGCTTAGTCTGGGTATCCCTATGTATGTGTATCCAAAGAAGATCGTTCATGATGGGCTTCTTTTTAAAATATGCTTCCCTAGGTGCCTTTGCTTCAATTCCTCTAGTTTAGGATGTGTACAGTTGCATTGAAAGCCATTTTCTCAAATGAACATTGAAGGGGCTTCCCTTTTAGCATGTGCAACCTCCCTATCACCCTAATTTTTCTTTCCACTCCACCCCATTTTGTTGGGATGACCTAGCTATGATTCACGGCTATTTGATTTTTATTTCTCTATAATGCTTATCAAACTCTCTCCTCTATTAATATGAAGTATCCTAAAATTCATCCCAATATCATACTCCACCTTGCTCTCCATTCCTTGAACTTGTCAAAGGCTGAGACTTCTTTGATAGAATGTACATCCATGTCGGCCAGTTGCATCCATAAATGAAAGTGAGGAAGCACATAGACTCGACAAGCGACCTTGTGGTATTGGCCCATTGATGTTTGAGTGAACCAAGTGGAGTGAGTCCATGGCACAATTTGGTGGCCAACATTGGCAATGAATTCTACTATCACTTGCCTTCCATGCAAGTCTAAAAAAGGGTTTTATATCATGTCTCAAAAGATAGATAATCACATATAGTTTCAATTACAACTGGTTCCACCAGTACATTTGAGAAACCAAAACAAAAAAAGAGAAAGCAAATGAAGATCATACATTAGTTATAGACTCAAGGTCTGTTGAATTTCCTTTGAAGTCCTTGATCAATGCCTTGCCATCTCAATAGATAGCCTATTCCTCTTTGCTTCTAGTCGCCTTCACCTTTGCAAGCTCTGAGGCTGTTTCTTTAGCTAAGTTTTTGTGAGTTTCTCTGCAATTGACACTAGAAGTCCTTTCAAATTGACACTAGAAGTCCTCTAAAATTGTTAGACTACCTAAGAGTTCATGTTTCGCCTCTCGTTTTGAAAGTGATAATTTTGTGAGCTCCTTCTTGTCCAATGTCAAAATTTGCATCTCCCCACTCAATGCCTACTAGAGATTTGTTGAGTTTTTCAAAGGTCTCACTCCCACTATCTTCTGCTACATTCTAGTTGTATTGGTAGTCCTCAAATCCTTATTTTCTTTGATTTGAGCTACCTTTCAACTTGCTTCTTTACTTCCTTCTAAACTTGTGTGCCTAAAGAGCTCTTCATTTTTCCTTTAAGCTTTAGATAAGGAGCTTGTCTCTATTTAAGTGGAAGAGGTGCACAAGAAGTCTAATAAACTTCGTGGCTACCAATGAATGGTGGGATCCCACCACTGGGATGAAGTTCTTCCAAAATCCCCCAATTTGTGAACAACTTATAGTAGGGATATCAATGGAAATCTTAGACAAAGAAGCACCTGTGATCAATGTAAATACTTCAAATCACACAATGAAAGGAGTCCTCATTGATGGAGGCCTTGACATTCACATCAATAACTACTCAAGCCCAAGAACTTAAAGCCATCATCTTCCAAGATTTGCATGGCAAATTAGAGGTTGATGATGCTGACAGATATGTTTAAAGATGTGAGAATAAGTATCAATAGTGCTTACTTGAGGGTGACATTTATCATGGTAAAGATGGGAAATGAGTAAGGATAGCCTATTCTATTAGAAATGCCATTGCTAAAGGGATCCCAAGTAGTGCACAATTGGAGAGATGAGATAGTCTCCATTTCCATTCATAGGAAAGAGGTGCAAATAACCATGGCAAAGAGCACCATCCTAGAGGATGATAGCCACCATTAATGCCATGACCATAGCAATAGTAATGTCAATGGATGATAAAGAGTAAAAAACGGAATTTCCAAAGGGATTCTTTGAACACACAATGGGCCAAATTATCGAAGGGAAAGCTATCAAGTAAGCCAATGTGGGTTCATGCGTGTGCATGTGTGTGTGCATGTGTAAGTGTGTGTGTGTGCATGTGCATGCGTGCACGCACATGCACGTGTGTGTTAGAGTATGGAGACCCTTAACCACCATGCAATAGCTCCAATACCTCTCAAAGGAGAGATACTTTTAGATACATGATGAGATAAAGCGAATGTGCCCCAAAATGCATGGAATACCTTGATACTTTAAGCATATCAGAGATCATTTCAAAATGGAGAGCAAGGTTGTTGTTAGTACAATGCAAGGGGGTTGACCTAGCATCTCTTAGGTTGTGGAGTCCTGTCTCTGTGGCAACATATCACAATACTAGATGGTACTATTAGAGATAAAGACAAATACTCCACTAATAGGATGAGTACTCCACTAATAAGACTAATGAATTGGGGAGTAGTAGAAGACAAGGGATTTCATGCATCACCAAAAGATGATTATTTCTCAGAGGTATGCAACCACAAGCAATTGAAAATGCAATGTTCATGGAGATTGGTTGTATCAACATCAGTTAGAAATGACCCTGTAGCCAAACTTGCAAGCATAGTCCACAAAAATGAGTGCAAATTGTTATTATCCTACATGGGAGTTGCTATGGATTAATACTAAACATGGCATAATGTATGCTAGGGGAACCCAAAGCATACATTCACTTGATTGTCAAAGAAGCAATAGTCATCAAGTTGAAAGAACTTGAGGCAGAAAGACATGAACTAGTGGGATATTATGTGAATAGAGGGAAAGGGAGAATGTAATCGAGATTTGGAGAGTAGGTCACATGGTCAGCACTCTTGAAGGAATAAGAGAGGGCACTCAGATGCTAAAATTCGTATTCCATTTTGATGTTTTAGGCTTGCTTATGAAAAGTTTTGTGGATTGAGCTCCCTATCTTGCATAGGGGTTTCCCAAATTCTTTATATGGCATAGCTTAGTCTTGATTATATCCAAGTAGGTCTTTAGTCATAAATGTGCTTGAGTATAGGTATTGAGTCCATTTTTTCAGGTTATGGCACTCTTGTGTGCGTGCAACTTAATTTTTAGGAAATTTTTGTGGATGTCTCCCTTTTCACTCACGTATAGGTCTTGACAATATAGGGGTTTTTGCTACTCTAAATACACTAATTGGTAGGTTGGGGCTTGAGTGGATGACCCTTTGATTTTATATTATATTAGATTAGGAAATCCTTGATTTTGGGGAACTTTTCTAGGTTTGAGGTTGTAATATGAGTCTTGTAGCTTAACCATAATCTTTTGATTTTTAGTGACTTCTCTTGGAAATTGTAAAGGAGGCCACAACTCGGTTATGGTGAGGCAAGAAACCATAGGGATCGACAATGCTTGCATCTAAGGAAGACTATAAGGTCAAGTTCTAGGGACAATCCTACTAGGCCTAGGCAATAAGATGGAGTGCAATGCAAAGGCCTAAAGGAGGGCATAAGGTCCATAAGGGACACATGGCATCAACTCAAGTGATGACAACATGGGAAGCGTTGCATTCAGGGGAGGATTCCAAGGTATAAGAGTCATCCTAGAAGGAGGTGGTGCCCTCATGGGAGTGAAGGAGTCAAGGGGAATCCAATGGTTGGTTGAAGAACATGTTATGAGCTCTCCTTTTGGGTTGATAGTCATGTTTCAATATGTCTGAGTATTTATGTGGGTCTCGATGGTGACTCACATGTTGTGGGGATGCTGAAGATATGTCGATGGAGCCTCCACTCTGAGCTACTCCTTGTGGGAGCAATGCAAGGCACGAGTCATCCGCATGTGTCACTTAAGTGGCCTCCGGATTGTTGCAATGTGTCTCTAAGAGAGAAAGAGGGAAGGGAGAGAGGGGAGAGGAGAGGGGAGAAGGGAAGAAGATGGAGAAGGAGAAGGGAGAAGGAGAATATGTAGGCTACATGCAACCTTGTCTCTTTTAACTTTTTGAGGTCGACTAGCCATTCTAGTAGTGCATTCTCTGTGAGTCTTTCCTTAACAGCAAGATGGAGGCTAGGCACTACATCCTCCATTGGCATTACTGCCTCCACCTAGAAGGCTAGTCTAAAGGGGGTATAGTACGTGGCCACTTTGTTGGAGGTCCTGTAGGCCCATAATGCTATTCTCCCAGTCAATACGACTGGTTTCTACCATACAGGTGATGATCTTACAACATGTTTTGTTGGAGCCCTTGGCCAAGCCATTTGCCCTAGGGTATTATGGTGTTGACTTCCTATGTATGATCATAAACTCACTAGTCAAGATTGCTATCGTTTTGTTGAGGAAGTGAGTTCCTCGGTCGTTGACTAACTCCAATGGACATCCGAACCGCGTAATGACTTGTTCATATAAGAATTTGGCGGTGGATCTCGCATTGGCCTTCACTGTGGCTCTTCCTTCTACCCACTTGGTGAAGTAATAGGTGGCCAAGATGATGTATCTGGCCCCGGTCCCCTTAGCTGTTGGGCTTATGGGACCAATGAAATTGATACCCCATTTTTCGAAGGGTTGATCGATCAGGATTTTGGTCAAGGGCATCGTGTTTGCCTTGTGTGGGATTTGGATACGTTGGCAGGGGTCACAATGTTTGATGAATTCGGCTGCATCTCCAAAGAGTGTCAGCCACCAAAGACCAACTTGCAACACTTTATGTGTTGTAACATCAGTGGCAAAATGACCACTGTGATTCTTGAGTGGCTTGTTCAAGCACATCGATGTATTCGTGTTCGCACACGCATCTTCACAAGATGCCATCCTTGCCCATGTGGTATAGTTGGTCCGCTATCAGTTGATATGGGGCTGCGTTCTTAATCAGTTTTCGGGCTCTATCCTTCTTAAGGCCCTGGCCCCATATATGCTTTGGATGGTCAAAGTCACCATAAACCCTGTTTTTCACCAAGTGTTATGCACACCCATTAAAAAAAACGCCCTGAGGTATGTTATTTAAATGCACACATAACCAATCAAAAATATACTTTGCACATGCATCAATAACACCTATGCTGAGATGCGTGCTAGGTATTGTGTCCATCAAATATGCCTTGGATGGTCAAAGTTGGCATAAACCTTGCTTTTCACCAAGTGTTTTTCACAACCATAAAAAAACACGCTATGAGGTGTGTTATTCAAATGTGAACCTACCCAATGGAAATGATACTTTTTACATGCATCAATTCCATATATGTTGAAATGCATGCCAAGTATTGTGCCCATTAGATATGCTTTGGATGGTCAAAGTCACCACAAACACCATTTTTCACCAAGTGTTATGCACACCTGTCAAAAAATAGTATTTGAGGTGTGTTATTTGAACGTGCACATACCCAATGGGCACCATAATTTGCACGTGTGTTAATACCACATATATTGATGCACATGCAAAGTATTGTGTCCATCAGATATGATTTGCATGATCAAAGTCACCATAAACCCCATTTTTCAACAAGTGTTATGCACAACCATAAAAACCACGCTTTGAGGTGTGTTATTCATAGGCACAGATACCTGATGGACTAAAAATTTTGCACATGCATGAATTCCACATATTTTGAGGTTCATGCAAATTATGCTCCCCATCAAATATAATTTGGATGGTTGAAGTCGCCATAAACCTTGTTTTTCACCAAGTGTAATGCCCAACCGTCAAAAAGCAAGCTCCGAGGTGTGTTATTCAAAAGCGCACATACCCGATGGGCACGATACTTTAACATGCATAAATATCACCTATTTATATATGCATACAAATTATCGTATCCATCAAATATGCTTTCAATGGTTGACATTGCCATAAAGTCCATTTTTCACCAAGTATTATAAAAAACATGCTCTGTGGTGTGTTATTCGAATGCGCACATACCCAGTGGGAAGGATACTTTGCAAGCATATGAATACCACCTATTTTGAGGCATGTGCAAAGTATCATTCCCATTGGATATGCTTTTAATGGTCGAACGCACCACAAACCTCGTTTTTCAAGAGAGTCTTATGTACAACTGTGTGAAAAACACGCTCTGAGGTGTATTGTTAGAATGTGCACATAATCGATGGACACAATACTTTGCACATGCATCAATAACATATATGTTGATATGTGTGCCAAGTATCATGCCCATTGTATATGATTTGGATGGTCAAAGTTGCCACCATAAACCCCGTTTTTCACCAAGTGTTATGCACAATTATCAAAAAACACACTCTAAAGTGTGCCATTTGAATGCACACATAATTTATGAGAAATATAATTTCTATGTGCATCAATTCCACATATTTTGAGGTGCATGCAAATTATTGTGCCCATTGGATATGCTTTGGATGGTCGAAATCATCGCAAACCCCGTTTTTCACCAAGTGTTATGTACACTTGTCAAGAAATAGACTCTGAGGTGTATTATTTGAATGCACACATACCCGAAGGACATGATACTTTTCACATGTGAATAACACATATTTTGAGGCATATGCAAAGTATTGTTCCCATTGGATATGATTTGGATGGTCGAAGCTGCCATCAACCGTGTTTTTCACAGTGTTAGGCACAACTGTCAAAAAACACGCTTTGAGGTGTGTTATTCATAGGCACACATAGCCGATGCACATGATACTTTGTACATGCATGAATATGACCTATTTTGAGGTTCAAGCAAAATGTCTTGCCCATCATATATGCTTTGGATGGTCAAAGTTGCCATAAACCTTGTTTTTCAGCAAGTGTTGTGCATAACTATAAAAAAACATGCTCCTAGGTGTGTTATTCAAATGCACACATACCCGATGGCCACAATAATTTTCACAATTTAATATCGCCTATGGTTAGATGTGTGGAAAGTATCATGTCCCTCGCATATGATTTGGATGGTCAAAGTCACCATAAACCCCGTTTTTCATCAAGTGTTATGCACACCCCTCAAAAAACATGCTCTAACTTGTGTTATTTGAATGCGCATATACCCAATGGGAAGGATGATTTGCACATGCATAAATACCAGCTATTTTGAAGCATGTGCAAATTAGATATGCCTTGTATGCTCGAACTCGCCACACAAACCCCATTTTCCACCAAGTCTTATGCACAACCGTGTGAAAAACACGCTCTAAGGTGTGTTATTTGAATGCGCACATACCCGATGGGAACAATACTTTGCATGCATGTCAATACCACCTATATTGAGACAAGTTACAATTATCATGCTCATCATACATGCTTTGGATGGTCAAAGTTGCCACAAACCCCATTTTTCACTAGGTGTTGTGCACAACCATAAAAAAACACGCTCTTATGTGTGTGATTCATATGCGCACATACCCGATGGGAACAATAGTTTGCACGTGAATCAATTCCACCTACATTGAGGTGTGAGTGCCAAGTATCATTCCCATCGGATATGATTTGGATGGTCAAAGTCGCCACAAATCTCGTTTTTCACCAAGTGTTATGCACACCCATCTAAAAACACGCATTGAGGTGTTTTATTCGTATGTGCACATAGCCGATGGGAATGATACTTTGCATGTGCATCAATCTTGCCTAAGATGAGGCGCATACAAAGTATCATGCCAATTGATTATGCTTTGGATGGTCAAAGTCACCACAAACCCCGTTTTTTCACCAAGTGTTATGCACAACCGTAAAAAAATAGTATCTGATGTGTGTTATTCGAACATGCAAAGCATATTTGATGAACATGATACTTTGCACGCACCTTAAAGTAGGTGGTATTGACACATTTAAAAAGTATTGTGGCTATCGGATATGTGCGCGTTCGAATAAATGAACCTGGAGCGTGTTTTTTGACCATTGTGCATGAGAATTGGTGAAAAAATATGGTGTAATGCGATTTCCACAATGCAAACCATCTTCGATGGCAACAATCCTTTATAAGTGTCTCAAGATAGGTAAGAGTGTACATTTGAATAACACAACTCAAAGGGTGTTTTTTTACCATTATGCATCAGACTTTGTAAAAAACATGGTCTACTACAAGTTTGATTATGTAAACCATATCTGATGGTAATGATACTTTGCACATACCTCAATATAGGTGGTCTTGATGTGCATGTGCAAAGGTTTGTGGCCATTGAAAGAGAAGAGTGACTATAATCCAAGGCCGCAAATGGATTGTTTATTGTTTTGTTTAAAAATAAGGTAGCCAACGGTTGTGGAAAGGTAGGGGAAAAAGGGAATGGATGGAAGAGGAATGGAAGAAGAGGAGGAGAGGGGAGGAAGAGAAGGATAGGAAAGCTAGGGGAGGGGAGGGGAGGGGAGGGGAGGAGGAGAGAGAGAGGGAGAGGGAGAGGGAGAGGGAGAGGGAGAGAGAGAGGTGAGGGGGAGAGGGGGAAGGGGGGAGGGGCAGAAGGAGAGGGGGGGGAGGGGGAGGGGAGGGGAGGGGAGAGGGGAGAGGAACGGGAAGTTTGAATTCTAAGAAAGGAAAGGGAGAGGGGGAAGTTTGAATTCTAGGGAGGGAGAGGGAGAGGGAAAAGAAAGAGAACTTTGAAATTTTTAGGGTTTGGTGGCTTATACATTGACCTCCCATAACCCAAAGGCGACTTCCCCTCCTTCTTCCCTCCCCTCTCCCTGCTTTGCTTTCCCCTTCATCGCCCCCTCTCCCTCTCTCTTTCCTCTTCTTCCTCTCCCCTCACCCTCTCTCTTCTTCTCTCTTTTCCCTCTTCCTCTCCCTCTCCCTCCCCCTCTCCCTCCCCCTCCCTTCTCCCTTTTCTTCTTCTTCCCTTCGTTTTCTATTTTTCCTCCCCCTCCCCCTCCCCTCCCTTCTCCCTTTTCTTCTTCTTCCCTTCGTTTTCTATTTTTCCTCCCCCTCGCCCTCCCTTCTCCCTTTTCTTCTTCTTCCCTTCATTTTCTAATTTTCCTCCCCCTTCCCTTCCAAAACACAAATTGTGCGGCTACGGCGGCTGCTCACAAAAAAAGCGATCACGGCCGTGGTCTTGCAAGAAGTTATAAGGGGGAAGTGGAAAGAGCGAGTGTGCAGCCATGGCCATGGCCATTCCCCCCATCTCCGCCTCCCCCCCCCTCTCTCTCTTTCTCTCTCTCTCTCTCTCTCTCTCTCTCTCTCTCTCTCTCTCTCTCTCTCTCTCTCTCTCTCTCTCTCTCTCTCTCTCTCTCTCTCTCTCTCCCTCTCTCTCTCTCTCTCTCTCTCTCTCTCTCTCTCTCTCTCTCTCTCTCTCTCTCTCTCTCCTTGCCCTCCTCTTTCTCCCCCTCCCCTCCCCTCCTCTCCCCCCTCCCTCTCTATTCTTCTCTCTTCTCCCTCTCCCTCTCCCTCTCTATTCTTCTCTCTTCTCCCTCTCCCCTCTCCCTCTCCCTCCCTTCTCCCTCTCCCTTTTCTTCTCCTTCCCTTTGTTTTTCTATGTTTGCTCCCCTTCCCTTCCAAAATACAAAATCATGTGCCTGCAAAGGGACCATGGCCATGCAAGAAATTATAAGGGGGAAGGGAAAAGGGGGATTGTGCAGCCATGGCCATGGCCACGGACCCTCCCTCCCCTCTCCCCCTTCCCCTCTCTTTCTCTCCCCCCCTTCCCCTTCCCTCTCTCTCCCCTCCCTCCTCTTTCTCCCCCTCTGCTCCCTTCCTCTCCCCTCTCACCCCCGCCGGCCTCGGCCATGTCCCCCCCCCTTTTCTCTTCCCCTTCCCCTTCCCCCTCCCTTCCTTACCTCCCTTCCCCTCCTCTCCATCCACCTTTCCCTCCCTTCCTCACCCCTCTGCTCCCCTCCCCTCCCCTTCCTCCCCCCCCCTTCCCTTCTCTTCCCCCTCCCCTCCCCTTCCTCCCCCCCCCTTCCCCTTCCCCTCCCCCTCCCCCTCCCCCTCCCCTTCCTCTCCCCTTCTGCCTTCCTCACCCTCCCCTTCTCTTCTCTTCACCCTTCCTTCACTTCCCCCTCCCCTCCCCTTCTTTTCATTCTTCCTTCTCTTCCCCCTCCCCTCCCCTTCCTTCCTCCCCCCCCCCTCTCTCTCTCTCTCTCTCTCTCTCTCTCTCTCTCTTCCCTTCCCCCTTCCTTCCCTTCCCTTCCCTTCCCCTTCCCTTCCCTTCCCTTCCCTTCCCCCTCCCCTTTCCTTTCCCCTTCCTTTCCCCCTCAATTTCTCTCTCTTTTGCGTTCCCTCCCCTTCATTAACCGTAGCATGAATCCTACACCAACACATATGAGCTAAAAGCCCCGCCGACATGTCCTTGCTATGTCAACAAGGGCAGTGTCGCCATATGTACAAATGGTCTTCCATTGAAATGCCACGTGGACAAATGCAGTGCACCCATCCCATCATATGTACCAATGGCCTTCCAATGATAAACCAAATGCATGTTTGTGTCATGCGTGCATGTGCAATGTCCAATGACTCTAGATTTTAGAGTTTTGAAACTGTCAAAAGGTGCTTATCAATATCATTATGATATCTTGAAGATTTTAGAGGACTCTTATGGTAAATTAATGTCATGCATGGACCATGAATTTTACAATTTTCATTTTTTGCACTTCTGAAAACTTGCAAAATCTCCTAATTTTTCAATTTTTAGTGCAAAAGGATTGAGTAAAGAAACTTTTTATGTGGAAAGGATAGTGCCATAAAATAAACTTTTGGTTTGGAAGGGATCATTTCATAAAGTCGACTTTCCATCTGGGAATGATAATATAGACATTCGAGTCCAAAATTAATGAAATGTGTGTTTGAAGCAATTTTCTTAAATAGGTAAGGGAGCAATTGATGAGACTGAGTATTATGGCCAACCGGGTCATTGAAGTTGAAGAGATCATCATAGAGTGGCTCCTATGGCCTTGACTACCCTACCTTGTGTTGTTGCTCTTACTGCTATTCTTGAGCTTTCCCTTGGTTCTGCTTTGACACTTGTGTGGCCATGATAGAGGGGGTGACCACTTGCGGTGCCGTAAGAGGCATTGTAAGACCTTGTTAAACTATTCTCATGGTCTTTCGTTTGGCCCTCTCCAACTTATGTTGTGCCCAAATAGAGGCAGCCCTTGCTTCCCCCTGCTGCCTGTAGTGGCACTCTTCTACTTTGGCCGTTGAGCTTACTAGAGCTGGGATTGGCGGTATCCTCCTTGCTATACGGTGTGCCACCCTATAATGATCAGTGGGCCAATGATTGGGCTTCATAATATTCTTGATCAAAGGCATAAATAGCATTGGATTCCCAAGTTGGGGCTTGTTTTGAATTGTACGGGCTTGAGGATTAGAGGAGAAAATTGGCCACTACCACATTATGGTGGTTTGACATCTCCACCTTTGTAAGGAACCGCAACACGTGTGTCGGCTTGACATATGCTAGGTCCTTGATGTCATCAAATGGAATTCCTCCCTTGTGGCATCTACCATCCCAATTGACCAATCGGGCTAGCTTCTACTCCAAATTGTGGAGTTTCATGAAGGGCTCGTTGGTCATCATAGGGAATCCGAATACTACCTTGATGGCATCGATGCTGAGTTGAAAATGATGGGTGATGCTAAGATCATCAGTGAAGAATGTAACCTTGGTAAAATTATTGTTGTTGTCAATAAACTGTGTGACCAAATTTAAGTCCAGATATCAAGGGAGATGGTCAACCAAGGGCATTAGTTCAACAACTCCCAAAGAGGGCTTGACCTCGGGATCATGGAAAGCCTAATAGCAAGTGTAGCTATGATAGGAGACATGAAAATCAAGATTTGTCTTAGAGCAGAAGGAGGAGTGAATGGAGAGGCCATTGAGAGTGTTGAGCCATTGGTGGCCTAGTGGGGATGTGTTGGCGATTGTGATGGAATGCTCCATATAGAGGGGAATAGACGGTGTGTCTGTTCTTCTCTTGGCTAGGCGGGACGTTGAGGCTTGGCCGGACTCTTTGGATGGGGATGGAATTGGGTCTCCTCTACAAGCTAGTCCTATCTGACATGACCACAGAGGTCGGGAGAGTAGATGACATGGTAGAGAGAGGGGATGTTGGATTCACTACAGTGGTGGATGGGTTGGAGAGGCAGGGAGTGTCGACATGGGTGTGGCTAGACTCCATTCGGCCAAAAGGAATGGTGGATGGCAAAGAGGTCTCTTGAGAGTCATTAGAGCTTTCAGCAGTCGAGCTCATATAGGAAATGCAAGATGAGGAGCTAGAAGGTAGGTTGGGTAGCTTGGAAGCTAGATTTGACAACTGGAGAATTCTTGGGGGAATTATGATTCAGTTTTGTTACAAACTTTAATGCAACATATTTTTTGCCCAAGTTTTATAGAAAATTAACCTGGTGTGCACTGCATTAGCTAACCTACTGTGTGCCACCTTGACAAGGCCCATGTATTACCTTATCAATAACCCACTTTGCATGGTGTTAGCGGCTACTATCCCTCCGTGCATTTCCTTAGCAATTCGGTGACCCGTTGTGTTAATAACCCAGTGAGTTTGTTGCATTAAATTTAATGCATCGTTTTTTCCTATTTAGCCATTCTGGAGTGCTTCCTGACTTTTTGGACATTTCCTTGACATTTCTAAGAGTGTGTACGGGACATATCAATGAAGGATGTGTTTAGTGGAGTTGCTTAATAGTGTGGAGGATCATGTCTGAAGCTGACTAACCAACCTCGCGGTACACCTACTACTGTGAATGATGGGGTGCAGATAGGGGGATCCCTATTCACCTAAGATAATTCATGAGTGTGGACTCTTGGAGGTGTATTTTCACCTAGGGCCTGACACTCTAATATGGGGACTTCTATTTCCACCTATGTAGCGGGCCTCCTATTGTCACCTAGACCCAAAAGGATGATCAATGAAATTAGCTTTGTGAGGACTTAGCATATGTAGCATCTCTCCAAGATGCATATTTTATGAGTGCACTAGTGAAGAGGGCAAAGAGTTGCACCTTGGAGTTATGAATGAATGGCATTATTAGCTCATCCCTGTTGGGTTGCAATATGTGTACCGCTAATACCTGCTAGTGAATGGCGGATTTCTTGAGCATAATGAGGGTTATACAAGGGGATGAGATGCTATGGTTGGAGGATAGGAACTACATGCTAAATAAGGGGAAACAAAGGCCCCTTTTATAGTAGGCATGGAAATGATCGACTGGTTGAGTAACTTGTAGGTTGGGTCAATTGACTTGACTGGTCAGGTTAACTGACTCGACCTAGTCAACATCACATGCTAACCAAAGGAGACCCAATTGAGGCTTGCTTGGGCTCCTAGAAAGTTCTTAAAAAGCCTTAAACCCTTGCCCAAATACTCTAATACATGCTGCAAATGCCAGATAGTACAACCAAGTGTCACTACCACTTGTGCCTGGCACTGGTACATGTGACATTCCCCTCTATTGAATTGTTTCTAGGTGGATACCTCGCAACATTCCCCATGAAACAAATACTTATAGTATAGCTAAGTGTCACTGCCACCTATGCCTGGCATTGGTACATGTGACATTCCCCTCTTTTGAATTTGTTTTTAGGTGGATACCTCGCAACACTTTGCCTTGGTGACCCAAACTACTTCAATGTGGCATGTGACTTTGGGAAATAGGAATGGACCCACATAGCTCGTATGTGGCTCATCCCTAGACTAGAGCTTACAAAGGAGTCATGGCATATGACAATATATCTTGGGTCTAACTGTGTGTCACAATGCACCCTAGTGCAAGGATGCATGTGGTAGGATATGGCTTTGGGTTAATGTAGGTCTAAAGAGTGAGAGGTTGTGTTGGAGTAGAGGCTTCAAAGATGGGTTGCCACATAGGCAACAAAATCCAACTAGAGAGGCTTGCAGATCTACAATAGAGCATGGAGATCCAATGAAGAGGATCAACCAATACGGGATGTGGACAAAGGCTAGCATAGTGGAATAAAATTGGCCGATGTTGGGGAACATGGGAGCCCAACCAAGGTGTATACATGGGGCTTATAAATCCCAACCTTGGATGGGCTAATGAGGGTAGTCTTTGGGCTTATCAAACCCACAGATCAGTTGGCATTTGGAGAGCATAACGTGTGTAAGTTAGCTTTTTTACAAACTGGCGAGTGGGACAAGGTGAGGTGGCCAATTAATTTGTGGGATAGATTGAGTCCCTCCTGACACATACAAATGGGGTGCCTTCCTAATGTGCTCATGAGAGCTTTTGAAAGGAAGAAAATGAGATGGATAGGTGCATTTGAATGGTAGGTCATGGACCAAGGCTACTGAAATGGTTTGCATGTGCCTTGGAGCCCTTGCATTCTCTCGATTCCCAATGTAACCACGCATATAGAGGAGTCTATTGTTGCAAAAATACATGTCCCATACACATGGCTAATCTGCCCCATTAGAGGGAGAATTCTTTTGGCTCTCCTATACTTTTGCAACAAATGGTATTAGAGCAGCGGTCCTTTGTCTGTGGATTCCAATACATGGAAGAGAATCTCTCTCATGTCCATGCCACCACCTAGCTATGTAATCACAAAAATAGGATGATCATCAGTGTTTGTAGCCTCGCTAGCAATGTGCAAATTTGGTATTCCATAAGCTACAAATCTTGTAGTGCACGAAAGATGTTGCCCAACATACTATATTTTTTTTTGAGTGATAACAAACTATATATCTTTTAACATCTAGGAGTAGAGGCGTGCATTAATCCAACCCTGGTTACCAATTCTTTAGCTTCACACATGTGATCTAAATGAAGTATCATGAATAAGAACTCATTAATTAAAAATTGAGCCCATTTCTTTGAGATTTGACCAGCCCGATGTGAAAACAATAAAAGAGATTGATTGTATTGATCCTAAAGAGTAATTAGGAATAATCTTTTGCAAGAATTTAAGCTCATGAATATGACAAGGAATCCCTCAAATCGAGCATCAAAGATAAGTGTTCTATCTTTTTATTTGCTATTTAGAATTGGATTTCTTGGAGAGATGCTAATACTTGTGATCTTCATGGTTTTTGGTCCAATCTACCCAAGACTGAAGGTTCCAAGTTGGCCAGCTAGATCTTTGAAAAGAAGAAAAGAGATTAATTGTATTAATCCTAAATGGGTAAACATGAATCTAGTTTTTGCACGTAGATAATCTTAGGAAGATGACAATGCATGTATCGATTTAGGCATTAAATATAAGCATTCTGCCCTATTGTTTTCTATTTAGAATTTGATTTCTTGTATTATTTATATTATTAATGTAGGTGAAAAATATATGGAACTAGAGTGACTGCTCAAGGTAAGAGAAAAGTGGATATTCATTTCTCGATTGATGTTGAGAATAATGCATTTCTAAATTAGATGAATCCTCTTTAGAAAATAAAAGGCATTTCAAAAGTCTTTCTCAAGGCACAAATCAAATCTTCTATTGCAATTGAGAGATGGTCCATCTCTCTCTCTCTCTCTCTCT
This sequence comes from Dipteris shenzhenensis, assembly GCF_047967505.1. Taxonomy (NCBI): domain Eukaryota; kingdom Viridiplantae; phylum Streptophyta; class Polypodiopsida; order Gleicheniales; family Dipteridaceae; genus Dipteris; species Dipteris shenzhenensis. Next base: position 33,191,403 of record NC_141620.1, read on the forward strand.
CTCTCTCTCTCTCTCTCTCTCACACACACACACACACACACACACACACACACTATTCTCCTTTTTCTTTTGCATCCACTTAATTTCTTAATTTTCCGTTTTCCTATTTTTTCTAATTCCTCTTTCTTCTATCTCACAAACACTCCCTATTTTTTTTTTCACCTTTAAAGTCTAGATTGAGCTATTTAAGTTTGTGTATAAGCCACTATTTTATTGTGACCTTGATAACAAGGGAGGGGTTTTTATGGCACCTATCTTCCCAATTAAAGTTAAGCTGGTTCTTACCATGTTTTCTTTGTTAGATCGTGGCAGGTATGCAGACTCTCCTCTTCAATAAAAGAGATGCTTATTAGGACTTCACCAAGCTCCAATTTTTCTGGCAAAAATGTTTTTTACAAAAATATTACTGTGGGAGATGGAGCTACACTGCCGAAATAGAATGCCAAACTTTGACAACACCAGGCTGAAAGTTTTGTTGGGTCACCATCTCCTTGGATCGTGATTTGTATGGATGGAACCTACTATTGTACGTTAGATTTCTAGAGTAGAGGGCTGCATAAGGGGCTAAGATGCTACTGGTAGGCTTGGAATTGAATGCCAAATAAGGGGCAGCAAAGGCCCCTTTTATAGGCCTAGAAACAACCAACTGGTTGACCAACCTATATGTCGGGCCAATCGACTTGACTGGTTGACATGGCCTAGTCAACAACACATGTTGACCAAGGGTGATGCATCTAAGGCTTGGTTGGGTTGCTGGGGAAAGCCCACAAAAGGCCCTGAATCCTTACCCAAATACTCTAATATATGCTATAAATACGTGACAGTATAGTCACGTGTTACTACAACATGTGCCTAGCACTGGTGCATGTGATATTTTGCTATTTTGAACCCACTGCTAGGTGGATACACTTTGACCTACCAGCCCAAATTGCTCCATCATGGCTTCTTACTTTGGGAAATAGAAATGGACCCATGTACCTCGTGCCTGGACTAGATACACACAAATTTTTTTTGTTTGGTGAAAATTGTGTTACTTTATATTACAGAGTCACTATCCCAAAATGGGATGTGGAAAAATACATCACGAGAAGATCTCAGTATAAGATACACACACACACACACGATCCTTTTCTTCCTTTTTTCCATACAACTTACATTCTTTCCCTTGTTACCCCTTTGGTAAAACTTTTTAAACTACCTCTCCCCTCTCTCTCTCTCTTCAAATAAAACTTCCTCCCACACTCTCTACCCTTCACTTCTCTTTCTTATAATTTCCCACACACCCTTTCTCAACTTTCCCCCCCCCCCTTTTCCTCCTAATCTAAAGCCTATTTTAAAATAAAAATATTTTTTCTCCTAAAATTTTCCTATTTTTCTATTTTTAATAAAATCTTTCTAAAATTTCCCTAATTTTTCTAAAATTTTCTATAATTTTCCTAGTATTTTTCTCCCTATTTTGTCTAATTTTCTCTTTTTAATATTTCTGTATGTTTCCTCTTCCTAATCTCTCTCTCTCTCTCTCTCAACTTCCCCTTAGTTCTTATAATTTCCCTATTTTCTCCTCTCACTAATCACTCCTCTTTTTCCTAAATTCCCTAAGCTCAACTCTCTCAAACATCTCCTCTCCCTATTTTTCCTGTCCCTCCCTATTTTTTCCTAAGTTTTGCTTTTCCTCTTCCCCCCCTTTTTTTCCTGATTTCTTTTATTTTATTATAATTTCCTATTTTTCCCTAATTGTTCCCTATTTCTTCCTATTTTTTCCTTTTTTTCTCTAATTTCTTCAAGATTTTTCCTATTCTCCCAATTTCCCCCCTTTTTTCTTTAATTCTTATCCTAATTTCCTATTTCCCCCTAATTGTTGTTTCTCCAAATTGCTTTTTTTTTTTCCTAATTCCTTCAAATCCTTTCTATTTTCCCTAATTCTTCCCAAATTTTCTAATTTTCCCTTGTTTGAAATTCCTTCTTTAAAATTCTTTCTTTAATTTTCTTCTTTTTTAAAATTCTTAAAAATCTATCTTTAATTACCTTTGAAATTCCTTTAAGCTCCTCTTTCATATAAATTCTCCTTCCCTTATGCTCTAAATCTTAAAATTATATTTATTGCTCTAATCCTTAACTTCTCCCCTCCTCCTTCTCATTTACGTTCACACACCTAAATACACTAAGTTTTTTCGCCTTACATAACCATTTATTTACTTTTCCGTAAACTCACTCCAATTATTTTTACACTTAAACCATAATAACAAAAATTAGCTTTACAAGTCTATCGCATGAGCAACTATTTTTATTGTGATCATGATAACAAGGGAAGGGTGTTAATGACACGTCTTCCCAACTAAGTTAAAATATGGTTCTTATCATTTTTTCTTGTTGGATCATGTGGCAGGTATGTAGACTCCCCTTTTCAATAAAAGTAATGCTTGTGATGACTTATCAAAGTAGAACTTGTCTGTACAATCATGCATTCTATAAGTCTTTTGCAAATTGTGCTCCTCTCGGTTTTTTGTAATGTCTCATGACAGTTTTCTCTTTTGTTTCTATTAATAAAATTGTTTTCATTTCACTATGAAATAGGGTTTTGTCGAGTCTTCACACACACAATCATGTTTCCCTTGTAACTCTGGACAGTTGCACATAGTACATTTAAGTCATTATGGCTCTTTGCCTCTTTGACTCAATTCATTGCTCACTAGAGCAACACTTCCTCTCTCAAGGGGCTTGGCATTTTGCGAGTATGGCATGGCATTAAAGAACGTATGGTGTAGAACTCTTATAAATGACCTAGATCTCTAGCTACAACAAGGATTGATTTGACTCAACCATAATGTTTTTCTTAATGGGAAAATTTAAGCAGAACTATTCATTTAGCATTTGGAGAAATTTAAAATAATGTTATACTTGTATTCTTACATGCAGAGGACTGAATACAAATAGACACATCTCCCACAAAACTAGAAATTACTGATGTTCAAATATTTACCTATGGATGACCATCGGTACTTGGCTCCATTGGTACAAATTCCTTGGAACAAAACAAAACTTGAACTATGTTGCTAGAGGGGTATAATTCCTTGGAACAAAACAAAACTTTTGATGCGTCCACAATTTTATCTCTTTGACATGAGAAATGAGCTCAAAAAGCCCAAAAACCTTGAAAACGACTGCAAACATGGGTACCTTTAGATGAAACTCCAAAATGCCATCTAGGAAAAAAGTTTTTGGCACCTTGTCTTTCTAGCTCGCCGGTGAGCTATTGTTTCTAGCTATTTATGCTTGGTTCAACAAATGTACGAATGGAAGGATGATTGGCTAATGCTTGCTTGCCTTTGTAGCTTAATGGTGAGCTATTGATTCGAGGTATTTATGATGAGATCTTGTCCTCTAATAGAACTAGCTCCATGGTTTCCATTGAGTGTTTCCTATGTTTAAGAAATATATTGCCTGGTTTTATTATTATTTATACTTGCATGGTGATATGTAAGAATTATAACTAGCCACGAGCTATAAAATTCACACATAAAAATTCTTGAAAAACTCGCAAACTTGTAATAGAATTTACTCACAAAATGTCAAAACCCCTCTCTCAGCAAGCATTTGAGTTTCACATCTTCAATTACTCTTGTATCCAAACACTTCTCAAAATAGACCACTTTCCCCGTTTTTCATTCCCTTGTTTCCTTTCCCTTCCTTGGCATTACTATCATCTAAAGCTTCACTCTATAACCTTTCCTTTTACTTTTGAAACCCTCACTGAAACCTCTCCCTTCCCCCTCACTTCTCTCTCTCTCAATTCTTAAATTGGGCTTATAGATACTTCTGTCTCTTTCGGGTGGACAGTGGGTCATCACACTAGGTGATGACCTACTGTCTCACCTAGTGTGGTGTAACCCTACTGGGGCAAAGGTGGGTACACACACACACACACACATACACACAATCCTTTTCTTTCTTTTTTCCATGCAACTTACATTCTTTCCCTTGTTCCCCCTTTGGTAAAACTTTTTTAACTACCTCTCGCCTCTCTCTCTCTCTTCAAATAAAACTTCCTCTCACACTCTCTACCCTTCCCCTCTCTTTCCACACAATCCTTTTCTTCCTTTTTTTCATGCAACTTACATTATTTCCCTTGTTCCCCCTTTGGTAAAACTTTTTTAACTACCTCTCGCCTCTCTCTCTCTCTTCAAATAAAACTTCCTCTCACACTCTCTACCCTTCCCCTCTCTTTCTTCTAATTTCCCTCACACACTTTCTCAACCCCCCCCCCCCGCCCCCCTTTTTTTCATAATCTAAAGCCTATTTTTAAATATAAAAAATTTTTCTCCTAAAATTTTCTTGTTTTTTTAAAATTTCCTATTCTTTTCTCCCTATTTTGTCTAATTTTCTCTTTTTTTTATTTCTCTATGTTTCCTCCTAAAATATTCCTAAAATTTTCTTGTTTTTTCATGTTTTTTCAAAATTTCCTATTATTTTCTACCTATTTTGTCTAATTTTCTTTTTTTAATATTTCTATATGTTTTGTCTTCCTACTCTCTCTCTCTCTCTCTTTCTCTCTCTCTCAATTTCCCCTTAGTTCTTCCAATTTCCCTATTTCCTCCTCTCACTAATCACTCCTCTCTCTTTTTCCCAAATTCCCTAAGTTCAACTCTCTCAAACTTCTCCTCTCCCTTTTTTTTCCTAAATTTTTATTTTCCTCTTTCCCCCCCCTTTCTTTCAAAATTTCTTTTATTTTATCATTTTTCTATTTTGCCCTAATTGTTCCCTATTTCTTCCTATTTTTTTCTTTTTTTCTCTAATTTCTTCTAGATTTTTCCTATTCTCCCAATTTCCCCCCTTTTTTCTTTAATTCTTATCCTAATTTCCTATTTCCCCCTAATTGTTCTCTATCTCTCCATATTCCTTTAAGCTCATCTTTCTTATAAATTCTTATTCCCTGATGCTCTAAATCTTAAAATTACATTTATTGCTCTAATCCTTACTTTATTACTCTAATCCTTAAAATTACATTTATTGCTCTAATCCTTAATTTCTCCCTTGCTTTACATTCACACACCACCTTACATAACCATTTCTTTACTTTTCCTTAAACTTACCCTAGTTATATTTACACTTAAAGCATAATATAAAAAATTAGCTTTATAAGTATATAGCATGAGCAACTATTTTTTGTGTAATACCGATAACAAGGGAGGGGTGTTTATGACACTTGTCTTCCCAACTAAGTTCAAATATGGTTCTTATCATTTTTTCTTGTTTGATGGTGGCAGGTATGTAGACTCCCCTCTTCAATAAAAGTGATGCTTGTGACAACTTATCAAAGTAGAACTTGTTTGTACAGTCATGCATTCTATAAGTCTTTTGCAAATTGTGCTCCTCTCGATTTTTGGTAATGTCTCATAGTAATTTCCTATTTTGTTTCTATTACCAAAATTGTTTTCATTTCACTATGAAACTAGGTTTTGTCGAGTCTTCACATGCACATACACACACGCACGCATGCATGCATGCATGCACACGCACACACATGCACGTGCACATGCACATGCTCACGCACACATACATGCATAAACACACACGCACATGCACACGCACTCGCACATGTGTAAGCACACATGTACACGTGCACACATGTACACGTGCACACACACACACACGTATAGGACTCACAAAGGGGTTATGGCATATGACAAAATATCTTGGGTCTGACTGTGTGTCACAATGCACCCTAGTGCAAGGGTGCATGCGATATTTCCTTTTACTTGAAGTTTGGATGATGGTAGCTACTGAGGAACGAATGCTCTGCTAAGATAAGACAACGGGTCAGTAAAAACTCCTGAGAACTTCTTCTGCCAGAAATTAGAAGCCAAACTATTGTGGCCAATCATCCCACCATGCTACTATTGCGAACTCCTGATCAACGAGTGGTGTGCCACTCTAATAGGCTCCTAAGAATATGAAGTGCATGCTATCCTCATGAGTTGTTGAGACGACTGGACTACTAATGTGGAGGCACTGCACTTTGCATGATTACCCTCACTGATTGCCAAGGAATCATCAGCCTTTGTAACGCTAATAGCTACACCTGCTACTCCAACTATGAGGGTACTCCCTCCTAATAGGCCTAGAATTAGTTGGGCCGACTTCTGAAAGACCTCCTCTTGCTGAGCTTCAAGGCGAGTGGGACAAGAAACTTAGTCCACTAGTCATGAAGACTCCTAAAGAGAAGGTGAAATGCATTTGTGGGGCATGGGTACTTGATGGAGATAGGTGAAGATCCCTTCTTTTGAATTACAATTTATAATTGGTTTATTTTATGTTTGTTTGTAAAAGATTATATGAAGAGGCATTTGTCAAAATGGAGTTGAAGGATATTTTGTAATTCATTAGGAAATCCAGTGAGATGAATGACTCTTAAGTTTACTCTAGAGCACTCATGGAAAATTAAAACTTCAATTATACACTCTACACCATATACTACACTATAGAACTTCAAGGAGACTTTAAGTTCAAACCAAAACTTGCTCAATGTAGCGTATTGGTTGGAGTTATCTCTAAGCATGAATGCATTTGTTTCATTTCACTGTGCAGGTTAGAGTTGCTAGAGATGCAAAGCTAAAAAGGCATGGTGGATTGCCTTGGTACCCTCTCACCCGTTTACATGTTGACACAGACTCTATTCTAGGTCGGCCCTATTCCACACTCTTTTTGTTTATTATGTGGTTCATATAATAGTTTACCACTCAAATCCATGAAATCCCATGTTAAAAGAATGCATATATATTGGGATTTCATGGACTTGAGTGGTAAACTGTTATATGAACCACATAAGAAACTAGGGTAGCATTAAGAGATAGAAAACGATCTCTTGGCTGAAAGGAAGAAGGGCATTAGGAAGGGAGAAATAGCTGATGATTCATAGCATAAGATTGAGAAGATTGTTAGATGTTACCATACTAATAATATGAGCAAGCTTTCGCGTGGTTCCAATTGGTGACAACAAATACTTTTGAAGCCATAGGTTTTAGAATGACACTAGAGAAGTTGCATCATTTGCGAAGGGTTGAGCTTTCAAACGAGAAGAATTTTTTCTTTGAAATATCACAAAGTACAATTGTTGGGTCTATTGTAATTTGTGTTGATGTTGTGGGATTGTTCGATGCATTGTGAAAAAAGAAGAAATCAAAACAAATTAACTCTATTAAAGATTTCTTGGCCTTGCATGCGAAAACGATGGAAGAATATCGAGAGGCATCAAACCCCTTATAGCGCAGATGTAATTCTTTTGAACGTGCCCATTGGCATGCCAATGGAGGGTTTCGATGGCTTGCCTAATCGGAATAAGTGGGTCATATGCTTGAGGCAGTGCTCAGACTAAATGTGGTCATGTTGGATGACTCCTGATGGTTGCTATTGATCTTTTCTACCACTCATAGATGGGAGACGGAGTTGCAAATTGGGAGACATGGTGTTCCCATGTTCATGACCGCATGCGTTTGTGGGGCATGGGTACTTGATGGAGACAGGTGAAGATCCCTTCTTTTGAATTACAATTTATTTTACATGCACTACAAAAGGATAGTTACAATAGTGGTTTGCCTTGTTCTATAGAAAATATGTCTAGGCACATGGAGGCAAAATTAAAAAAGAGACAAAATTATTGCATCAATGTGGATGTCACTGCTTTAGAGAAATAGCCATATCTATGTCCTTTAATGTCTTGGGATAGGGCATTCTTCCCTTTTATGTCTTTGTTGTGGATACGACTTATTTTTTAATCAGATTTTGGAGTGCATCGCGCTCGTTGATGTGGAGAATTAATTGGTTTTACATCATCAAGTTGCCACATACTACATGGGCTCTTCTTGACTCCCGCATCAATGTTAGGTGATCTTCTGACATTACATTTGAGGATGCATTGTAATGTCATGGTTGTTGGGATGGCATTGATTGACTTGAGGGAAACTTTCTTCTCATAGCTATTAGTTTGAAATGGGTTATTTAAAGTTTGGTGTGGTGATTGCATTGAAAGTACCTATTTGTTTTTAGATTGCATGTCAAACATAGCTAGCCACTACCTATGTTCTTTGTGATCGAAAATTCCCACGAAAATAAAAGTCGCAAAATGTCAAAACCCTGGCATGGAGAGTGCTTTGCCCGAGATGTCTTGACAGACAATTCCCATATATGGAATTAATCCGATACACTGGGTAGAATAATGAGATGTCTCTTTTTTCGAGGGGTCACTTTCTCGTACAGGGCTCCTCATAAAGTACATGGTTAAAGGTCATGGGGGTTCCTTTTGACAGATCACAAGGTGTTTTCTTGTAAACATGCCTTTGACTTGGTGGCTACTCTTCCGCTATCATGGATGTATTCTTTTGTTGTTTTTCTTGAGCTTCTTCTTTCAGGTTGCTTTGGCTTACTCTTCTATTACTATGGATCTATTGATGTGGTTGTCTTCAAGATTAGAAATGTGTGAGTTGTGTTTTGAAAAAGAACATAATGAGAAGATCCCTTTCAACAAAACAAGAAAACGAAAACTGAAAGTTCATGAGGGAACCCATCGTTGGCGCTTTGGCCGCCGTAAGCTACATGTTCTTTCACGAGCAGCTGATTGTTCCGATACCAGTGTGTCGCAAGAGTGTAGGAGCGCCAAACAGGCTACGTTATCCCTCCAATATGGGACACATGTAATTTTTGCAACGACGGACTCCTCTATGTAGGCGAGAAGATTGGGAATCGAGAGAATGCGAGGGTTCCAAGGCGCACGTCATGTTCTTTCACGAGCAGGTGATTGTTCCGATACCACTGTGTCGCAAAGGTGTAGGAGCGCCAAACAAGCTACGTTATCCCTCCAATATGGGACACATGTAATTTTTGCAATGACGGACTCGTCTATGTGTGGGAGAGGATTGGGAATCGAGAGAATGCGAGGGTTCCAAGGCGCACGTAGCCCGTTTCAATACCTTGAGCCCATGACTTATAAGCCATTCAAATGCACCACTTGACCTACCCTTTATGTATGACACAGTTCATCAACCAACCCAATAGACGCCACAGATCTTGCGCGGCAGATTCACTATGACAGTCTATTGCAGTGATTGCATGCTAGTACAGTGACGTCGAGCAGAAATTGCAAAGCATACGAAAAATTGGGGTCCTCTGGTTGAGCCTTTTGCAGCAGCAATTTGTTCATTGTCTGAGAAAGAGGCGATGCCAAGATGATGATGGAAAAAGCCATCCGGGTGAAAAGCGAAAAAATTTGGACCATTTCTCGATTTGTGCGTGTCATCCTTGCGCAGGGGCCATGCTAATCTTCTCTGTATCGTTCCAATTTTATCAGACGTCTCCGAAGAAACATTGGCGACGTGCGCTCTCTTGGTTTTATAAACCGTTTTTGCTGGCTGACTGAAATAAATGTGGGGTAAATGGGCTGCTCTCCTTCGTACACGTGGCGCGCCCTGCTCCCCGTCGCAGATTCGCGTCTCTTTGGAGAATCAAAGGGAACATAGATCCCCATCCCTAGCTCGGTTCTCAATCCTTAGAAGGCTGAGGCAACCCGACAAAAGTGCAACAACAAACGGGTCAGAGCACAGCTGCATCTCCTACCTCTCAATTGCGCTATTCAGATGTTGTCAATTCCGTTGGAATCCACGTCTCTTCTTTCATGCGTTCCAAAACCCGAGTTTTTAGAATTCCGCTTTGCCTTCACGGGTGTCATAGTGTCTCGTGCGCCACATTGGCCGTTTGTAGCAGCTGCCACACAAGCAGGCAAGGGCAGCAGGCAGCCGCCTTGCACACACTCAACTCAGGGAGGGGCTATCTCGGCCTTGTTACGCAGGTGGATCAGCCTCTACTCCACAACGGCCCTCCATGGAGCACATTGAGTCCAAACCCAGTAGCAATTGATTCAGGCAAGCCCCTCATCATTTCCCCAAAAACCAATCTTTGCCAGGGGACAGGCACTTGCAGCCCAATGTGGGTTCTCTCTTTCTAGCTTTCACTTAACTGAACATGTATGCCAGGCTGCCACTACCCAACGTATTGCTTACGACATGAGCATGCTTCAGCCCAGTTCCTAGTGTGGTTAGTGCCTGCTGCACGGCTATCATGTGCTACAGCTGCCACACTCTCAACAACTAGGCAATTCAGATTCAGTTTTTAATGGCCAAGATGGACTACTACATCTCTGGAACGGCTCAATGCAGCCAGGATGCTCTAAAAATTTGGCTTGAAGAGTCGATGCCATCGGATTCGAAATCGCAAAGAGAGCAAAGCCAAGCCTAACTCCATCTCCGTCATTCAAGTCTCTGGCTATGATAATGAGACTGTCCAGCATGGGTTTGTGGTGATCATCTCAGGTTCATCGGTGGTACCACCGTGAGATTAGATGCAGCCAGACATTTCAGCAGTTCAGTATATTTTCAAATACAGGTCAAACCTTACAACCTGATGCTCCCTCAGAGTTCCTAATACTTGGATACTAAGTGGTGGTCTGGTTCACTGCTCCCATCGCTGCCTCAAACTAAGCTTATCTCCTGGAGTGTCAGTGGCCTCACATGAGTCATTGGGCACCCCCTTTGTATAGATGAGGAGGGACTCAGTCTGTCCCGCCCAAATCAACTGGCCAACGGGTCTGTAACACAGCCACTTATAGACCCTAGGCACTTATGAAAATCTGTGGGTTTGACAAGCCCACAGACTTCCCTCTGGCCAATCCAAGGCTGGGCTTTATAAGCCCCATGTATAGGCCTTGGCTGGACCCCCATCTGCCCCATGCCGCCATGCTAGCCTTTGTCTGCAGCCCATATGGGCTGATCCTCTCCTCTGCTGCAGATCTGCCAGCCTCTCCAGCTGGATCTTGCTGCCTATGTGGCAGCCCATCTTCCTACCCACGTGTCCGTCCTTTAGCTGTCTGCATAGCAGCCCTTGTAGTGATGGATAGATCCAGGTTGATCTCCCCATATGGCTTGCACATCTCAGGCCACATGGCCTTTCTCATGCTGCCCTCCTATTCTACAGGGTCATCATGTCCCAATGCTCATCGTTTGGGCCCTCTACTCCAGCACCCCCTCTTAGTGTCACGCTCCGGACCCGCATTGATCCAAAGACGTATCCACTCCATTTACTTCCTTTCAAAACCTCTCAGGAGCACATTGAGAAGGCACCCCATGTGTGTAGTTGAGGAGGGACTGAGTCTGTCCACGCAAATTAACTGGCCAACTCGCCTTCTCCCACACTGGCCAGTTTGTAAAACAGCTGACTGACAGACACTATGCTCTGTCAAAATGCCAACTGATCTGTGGGTTTGACAAGCCCAAAGACTGCCCTCTTTGGCCCATCCAAGGCTGGGATTTACAATCTCCATGTATATGCCTCTTATGGCAACGCAAGTGGTCACTCACCCCCTGCCTCATGGCCACACAAGTGTTAGAACAGAACCAAGGAAAAGCTCAGGAATAGCAGTATGAGCAACAACACGGGGTAGGGCAGTCCAGGTCATAGGACCAACTCTATGATGATCTCTTCAACTTCAATGACCCAGTTTGCCAGAAGACTCAGTCTCATCAATTGCTCCCCGACCTATCTAAGAAAATTGCTTCAAAGACACATTTCACTAATTTTGGACTCGAATGTCTATATTTGGGAGCAAAAGCTCTATATTGGGGACTTAGTCAGCAGAAGAGGAACAAGGTGGGGATATTCCCTAATTTTGTATTTTGTCCCTATTTTGGACTAGTGGTAGTACCATACTCCATCAGCCTCTCCCTCCCTCTATCGTGCATCGGTCTGGCTCCCTTCTTCACCCCTGTGCGTTTACATTTTGCAAAAAGGTTAGTGGGGAAATTTTTTTTTGGAAGTCATTGTCGCCGGCAATTGATGGATCTACCAGTCTGCCATCATGGACCTACCTAGCATAGCAACTCTCACGCGAGCATTCAGGGAGCATGATCGGCGCCTTTTCAAGCAGCTCCACCTCTTGCAGCAAAGAAAAGAAGACGAATAAGGATGCGATGGCATTGGACCACTATTTCCATCTTCTGCTGGAATAGAGACGGCCATGCATCAGGCCAAACTTCGTGCTGACTTGACAGCATTGAGGTCCTGTGTAGATGAGACGGAGAGCAAATGCTTTTACTGCATCAATAGTTTCTCATGGCTTGCTCACAGATCCTGTCCCGATCAACAGTTACTAATGAGATTCTATCATCCACTCAGGGATCTTCCACCACTCTAGAGCATAGTGTAGTGGACTCTCCTCCCGTAATAGCCACAGACATTTCTTCATCTGCAAGTGGTCTATTCTATAGTACTTCAGACATTGGCTTCTCTTTAGTCTACCAGTCCAGGGGACCCTTTAGTTTCCACAGTAGCTGCATGCAGCCTTAGGGTCTTCCCATGTGGTTATTGCAGCCATTCCCATAGCTAGCTCTCAAGGGTCTCCATGCCTAGGGCTAGCTCAGCTCAGCAGCACACCCAGATGATGAGCCTCTTGGGTCTACCACCCATGGGGATGATCCAGTTTCAACAGCTTGTTCACTTGCGGCCCACCTGAGGGGATCATTCGGTTAGTACAGCTAGTTCAAATGAGTTTTTCACTCGTCCAACAGCTTTATCATGTCCAGTTAGTTCTTCTAGGTCCTCCACCCAGGGAGCTCAGTCAGCTGGATGAGCTTTATTAGGGGAGCATATTGTTTTCATAGTTATTTGTGATGGGTCTTCCTTCCTTGGAGACATCTGGGACCCATTAGTTGTTGCAGTAGACGAGCCTCTTGGGTCCACCATCGGAGCTAGTTCCCACAATTAGTTCTCTTGGGACTTCCACCCAAGGGGACACCCTAGCATCAGTAGACGTGTGATGCGTCCTCCATCCATCATGCCTACAATAAGTTCCTATGGGTCTTCCACCCATGGAGCGCAAATGGCCACATCAAATTTAGTTAGGCTGACTCACATTTCACCTTCTCATCAGGAGTTTTCAGGACTAGTGGGCTAAGTTTCCAGTCCTAGTGGCCTTTGAAGCTCAGCAAGAGGTCTCTCAGGAGTCTGCCTGACTAATTCTAGGCCTAGAAGGAGGGAGTACCCTCACAGCTGGAGTAGTAGGTGTAGCTATCAGCAGCGATACGGAGGTTGACGATTCCTCGGCAATCATGGAGAGTGCAGTGCCTCCACATCAGTAGCCCGTCATCTTAGCAATTCACGAGTATAGCATGCAGTTCATATTGTCAGGAGCCTATCAGAGTGCCATACCACCCGTTGATCAGGAGTTTGCAATAGTAGCACGGTGGGATGATTGGCCACAACAGTTTGGCTTCCAATTTCTGGCAGTTAAAGTTCTCAGGAGTTTTTATTGACACGCTGTCTTATCTCAGCAGACTTAGCCTTTTGGAGAAATGCCAGCTCAATCCCAATGTCAGACTATTACTTTCCATTTCTTTGGGAGGATAGTCTAGTTTTGAGCAGTAGTCGTTGTCAGCATCATCATATTTGCTTGACAGCTTTACTTAGTTCCTCAGCAGCTACCATCATCCAGAATTTAAGTAGGAGGGAATGTCACATGCACCCTTGTACTAGGGTGCATTGTGACAGACAGTCAAACCCAAGATATTTTGTCATATGCCGTGACCCCTTTGTGAGTCCTATGTGTGTGTGTGTGTGTGTGTGTTGTGGGGGATGGGCGGGTGGGTGTGTGGGGTTGTGTGTGTGTGTGTGTGTGTGTGTATATCTAGTCCAGGTATGAGTTAGGAGGAGTAGTTCGGGTTGCCAGGTGAAAGCGTTGTGAGGTATCCACCTAGCAACGGGTTCAAAAGAGCAACATGCACCAGTGCTAGGCACATGTGGTAGTGACACCTGACTGTACTGTCAGGTATTTGTAGCATGTATTCGAGTATTTGGGTAAGGACTCATGGCCTTTTGTGGGATTTCCAGCAGCCCAACCAAGCCTCAGATGCGTCACCCTTGGTCAGCATGTGTTGTTGACCAGGCCGTGTGAGCGAGTGCCTCGACCTATAGGTTGGTCAACCAGTTGGCTGTTTCCAGGCCTATAAAAGGGGCCTTGTTGCCCCTTATTTGGCACTTAGTTCTGAGCCTACTATTAGCATCTTAGCCCCTTGTGCAGCCCTCATCCTGCTCCAAAATCCACCGTACAACAGCGGTGGAGACGTCTAGCTTCGTATCAAAACAATAAAAAAGTGTTGTGTAGAAGTTACTACAAAATTTACTATCTCGGTCTGACAGGATTACTTCAAAAGGATGTGGCGTACAAAGATATGCTTGATGAACAAATGATCAACTTGAATTGCTATCAAAGTCTTTTTGCAGGGAGTAAAATAAGCCTCTTTACTAAATCTCTCTATGATAGTCCAAATTATTGAAACTTGAGCTAGGTGTAGGAAATCTAGTAATGAAATCCATATGGACTGTCAGGAATCGGTAAAGGCATAAGCAAACCTTGATATTTTCCCTTGTAGCTCTTGATTTTTTGGTAAATAAGGCATTGTGCAACAAACGATGCAACATTGACTTTGAGCTTGGGCCAGAAAAACCTTGAACTACAGTTTGATACATTGTAGCAATACCTCTATGCCCCATGTAGGGTGGTTGGTGCACCTCTCCTAGTACCAAACGATGAAATGATGCAATGATTTCAAGAGCTTTTTGTAGAAAAGGTAGTCATCATGAATGGAATATGAGGCCATAGGGGTACCATTGGCTTGCTTAATTTTATGCCAAATTTTTGAAAAGTCTTGATCAGTGGCATAGGCATCCTCAATAGGATCAAAAGGGTCTCCCTCAATGAGTAAGATATTATATAAGCTAGGTCATCGGCTCAGGGCATCGGCAACTACATTGACTTTGCCTGGTTGGTTTTGGATCATCGGCGGTTTAATGCAGTCAATAAAGGCATCCCATTTTATGTGTCTATCCGAGATCACCGATTGAGTAAGGAGATGTCTAAGGCTTTGGTGATCAATCTTAATAATCAATTCAGAACCCATAAGATAGTGCTTCCAAAGTTTAGGGTGTGGACTACAATGGCTAACTCTTTATCATATGTGGAATAGTTTAGCTCTACCGGTTTCAACGTACGCGACTCAAATGCAATCGGATGGTTATCTTGCATAAGCACAGACTCAAAACCAAGCCCACTAGCATCAGTGAGACCATGACAAAGAAAGGTCTTGTAAAGTATGGCATGGTTAAAACTGGTGTTTGGCATTGCCTCTTTAACTGGCTGGAAGGCTAAAGTGTGTTGTTCTTCCCAAGAGAAAGCACGAGTATTACATAGAAGTTCAATAAATGGATGTGTCTTGTGTGCAGAAATCTTCGATAAAAACTACACAGACCTAGAAAAGATCGTAACTCATAAATGTCTTTAGGTTGTGGCCAATTCACTATTGCCTCTACTTTCTTGGGATCTAATCGAATACCTTCAGCAGCTGATACAATGTGACCAAGATATTCAATTTCAAATTTGAAAAAGGAACTTTTCTCTGGGTTGGCATAGAGTTGGTTCTCGCGTAAGAGGAAGAAAATGAGATCCAAGTGTTTCTCATGTTCCTCTCAACTCTTGCTATAAACCATGATATTATCGAAGAAAACTACCACAATGTCCTGATAAGGTAGGAAAATACAGTTCATCATCTGACTAAATGTGGCAAGTGCATTAGTCATCCCAAAAGGCATAACAAGGAATTCATAGTGACCGGCTTGGGTCCTAAAGGAAGTCTTGGAAATATCGGGCTCAGTAACTCTCACCTGATGATACCTTGACTTAAGATCGATCTTGCTAAATATTATGGCTCCTTTCAACTTGTCAAGAAGGTTGTTGGCTCTTGGAATGGGGTATCGATTCTTCTCTGTTATTTTATTCAAGGCACGATAATCAATACACATCCAAAAAGTCCCATTTTTCTTCTTGACAAGAAGAACAGATGCCCTGCATGGTGAACTGCTAGGCCGAATCAAGCCTCGAGCCAAAAGGTCTTCTATTTGGGATTGAATCTCTTGCTGCTCAGTAGGATTATGTCTATATGGTGCCTTGCATGGCGGAGTGCTACTTGAGATAAGATCAATCTTATGGTCCTCAGGTCTAGACTAAGGAAGGCTGGGGGGTAAGTCTTCCATAAAACAATCGGCATAGGTAGCTAGAAAAGCATCAAGAGGCTCTTGCTTAGGTTTTTTAGTCTTGGGACTAGCCCCAACCTTGTTGACCATAACAAGATATGTTTTGTCACATTTGTGCAAAGCTCTTTTAGCTTGGGTATGCAACAATAAAGGCCAAGAGGGAAGGCTCTTGTCACATTCCAAAATCATGGTCGCAGTGTCCTTAGTCACGATAATAGTGTGCTCAAGATAATCAGGTTTGGCATTGTAATCGACGTGACAGGGCATCCCAGGAATAAGATCTTGCTCACGCAAAGGAGCGGCTAAAAAATCACACCTTGTCCCTATAATCACCTCAAGATCCTTCACCATTTGCAAACAATTGTGATGTGATCCTTCACCATTTGCAAACAATTGTAATGTGATCCTTGAAAAGCTAATTTGACTTTGTATTTTATTTTGATGGATGGAAGACTTAGTTCCTCAACTAAACAATGTGAAATGAAATCATGGGTGCTTCCATCGTCAAACAATACATTACATTCTTTTTTGTGCAATAATGCAGTCATGCGTAACAAGGAAGTACGAAAAAGAGGTACACTTTTACCTGAAGAGCACTTACCTAAAGGAATGTAGTCGGTGCCCTCAATTTCCTCCTCATCTCTACCCTCTTGCTTGAAAGATTCACATCCTGGGATCCTTCAGCAATATCATCCATGTAGTTGACTCGTTCTGGAGTAGCGTTGGCCATTACCATTAGTACGGTCATTGGTTCGTCCTCCATTGTTGTTTGGTAGCATTCTTTCCATGAGTACCTGGCTTGTGTGTAGAAAGTGGTTTCTTCGGACATTCAAAAGAATAGTGCCCCTTCTCCTTGCAATTACAACATTTGACAAGTGTACCAGTTATTCAATTTATATTTAATTTAGTAGGCTTCCGATTATACTTACCATCATAACCACCAACTTTAAGAATGGAGTATGTTTCTTTGCTGGAGGAGTGTGAGTAGCAAATCTTCTTACTTGTTTCCTTTCTGATTTTAATGCCAAATCCATAGCATCAGAAGTTGTAGATGGTCAAAGCATGCACACATCAACACAAATAGTAGAGCGCAAATCCTCAATAAAGGTACATCATTGCTCCTTCCGTGGTAGTTTTTCAATGGTCTGTATAATTGAAGTAGGCCTGAATGATATTTCTTAGTGTATGCATCCAAGCTTTCATTGTCCAGCTACCTCATTCTTCGCCATTGCCGATGAGTATCCTCTTTGAACTATGTAGCTAGGAAGCGCTTCTTAATTTTGTCTTTAAATGCTTCCAATGTCTTCGAAATATGCGTGTGCTTTTCGCAAGTACACTCCACCATAATTGTGCAGTGCTTGTCATGGTACAACCAAGTACTCCCACAGCAGGTATACAATCAAGGGTAGATGATGGATCATCTATAGGTGGAAATGATGAGCCAAATGTGGCTGATATGCAAGTGGGTCAGCAAGCTGAAATGCCCTTGAGAAGATCATCTAGAGTGTCTAGACCGCCTGATAGGTTTGTTCCAGGGGTAGACTATGTGATGCTTACTGATTGCGGGGAGCCTTCTTGCTATAGAGAGGCTATGATGCGTGAGGATCAACGCAAGTGGGAGTATGCTATGCAATCAGAGATGAGTTCACTTATGAAGAATAAGACTTGGGACTTGGTTTCTTTGCCACATGGAAAGAAAGCATTGCCATGTAAATGGGTCTACAAAATGAAGGTCACAGGTGATGATGTGCCTAGATACAAGGCCCATTTGGTTGCTAAAGGGTTCAAGCAAGAGAAGGGTGTGGACTTTGATGAGATATTCTCTCCGGTTGTGAAGATGACCACACTTAGATGCATGCTTGGGCTAGTGGCAGTAGAGGATATGGAGCTTATGCAAATGGATGTCAAGACAGCTTTCTTGCATGGGGATTTGCATGAGGACATTTACATGGTGCAGCCGGAAGGCTTTGAAGAAAAGGGCAAAGAGCATTTAGTTTGCAAGCTGAAAAAGAGTCTCTATGGTCTTAAGCAAGCACCTAGAGAATGGTATCAGAAGTTTGATGCTTTCATTCGGTCCCAGGGTTTTAGAAGGAGTGAAATTGATCACTGCCTCTACACTAAAACGGCTAAGGATAGTAGCCTGATAATCCTGGCACTATATGTGGATGATATGCTATTGGCTAGCAAGAATACTTATGAGCTAGATGCATTAAAGGCCAAGTTGCATGAGGCCTTTGATATGAAGGATTTGGGATTTGCAGCTCATATTCTTGGTATGCGCATCACGCGTGATCGGAGTAGGAAACTCCTTTGGCTTTCACAAAAAGAGTATGTTACAAAAGTATTGCAGCGTTTCAATATGGAGGGGGGGAAGGCAGTGAGTACTCCATTGCCTCCATATGTGAAACTGAGTCATACAGATAGTCCCAAATCAGATGAGGAAAAGGCCATGATGGCCAAGGTTCCTTATGCATCAGCAGTTGGGAGTCTTATGTATGCTATGATAGCTACTAGACCAGACATTGCATTTGCAGTGGGAGTTGTTAGCCGGTATATGGCTAATCCAGGAAAGAGGCATTGGGAGGCAGTTAAGTGCATCATGAGGTACATGAAGGGTACCAAGGAGATGTGCATTTGCTTTGGTAAAGGAGACATGCGTGTACTTGGGTACACAGATTCAGACTATGCAGGGCATGTGGATAGTAGGAGATCCACTTCTGGTTATGTGTTCACCTTTGCAGGTGGTGCAGTGTCGTGGATGTCTCGCGCACAGAAGTGCGTTGCTTTGTCTACCACAGAGGCTGAGTATGTTGCAGCCACAGAGGGTTGCAAAGAGGCTATATGGCTTGATCGGCTAGTGGGAGATTTGGGGATTCATACAGGTGTACCGACATTGCATAGTGATTCCATGAGTGCTATTCAGCTAGCACGGAATCCGGTCTTTCATGCAAAGACCAAACACATTGAGGTCAGGTACCATTTCATCAGGGAGGTACTTGAGGACAAGCGCATAGAGCTTGTCAAGGTTCATACAGATGATAACCCTGCAGATATGCTGACGAAGAGTCTACCTAGTCAGCGGTTTGAGTATTGTCGTGTATTGATGGGCATTGGATAGTATGCTCACTGGTTGTTCTTCCTTAAAGGCACATTGTCCTTTAAGTGGGAGGTTGTGGGGGTTAAAGGTCACTGTGCCTTAACCCCAGTTATGTACAATACTCAAACACATATATAAATGAATGAAAAAGAAGATTAGGGTGGTTCTACACCCACCAAAACTTGTGTGGCTCTCTGTCTCTCTCTCTCCTTCTTCCATTCTTGCTTCCGTTGAGAGCACTCTCATGGTGGTTGTCCATTGATTGAGGAGGGAGCAGGAGCCATTTATAGGGCTGGCTGAAGCATTGTAGAGTCATAGGAAGGAGGTTGTAAAGGGCACCTTTTGGAGCTATTGCATCGTGGAGTGCATTGCTAGAGGCTGTGGGCTATGCTCATTCGAAGTCAGACCGTTTGCTCGCTTCTATGGAGGCATTGCTGTGAGCCACTATTGCATGTAGTCAAGGCTGATGCTTGCAGTTTGGGAGCTAGCGCTAGAGATATGAGGAGTTGCATTTCATTAGAGGTTGATTTGATGTCGCTTTGGAGACTGGACGATCAATGCAGACGTGTGTTCCTGGTCATCAACATTTGGAGATGGAGCATCTTGGGCACTGTTGTAGACTGGCTACTGGGAGACGTTGAAGCAAGTCATTCACGCCTTCTTTGGAGTAGTTTGCTCGTTGAGAAGTCGACGGCCGTGAAGAATTCATTGAGGGAGATGCTTAGTCTATAGATTCTTTGTAGGCGTGGAGGTTGGGTTGAGGTCTCCAAATAGACTTCTTTCTCAATAGGCTTCACACAACTCTTTGGACACTCACAAAAGTGAAGGAAAAACCTCTCTATCTCATGCACAAAGAAGCCTTTCTCTCTCACAAAATCTCTCTCAGTCAAAGCCCATTACTAAGGTCACCTCCAAAAGAGACTCTCACTACACATAATGAAGAAATATCTCTCCGAAACTAAGTCTCTCTCTCTCTCTCTCTCTCTCTCTCTCTCTCTCTCTCTCTCTCTCTCAATGAACGGAAATCTCTTAAGGATGAAGTGATGAATCTAAATCTCTCTATGACGGAAATCTCTCACCAAATGGATGGAAATTCTTTACATGAATGGAAGTCTCTCATGACGGTAGAGAACACTTAAGAACTCTCAATCTCTCGATCTCTCACGCTAATCTCAATGCCTCAACAAAAGGTAATGGAGCTCTGATACCATGACAAAATATGAAAAGGGGAGAGGAGAAAAGTGGAGATGAGGAGAGAGGGAGGGCACAACTAGAAAGCACACCACACATTACTAACTATACACTAGATTTAGTTGAATTGTAGAATATATACAAACCCTTTTAGGGTTAGAGCATCTAACCCTTTTAGGGTTAGGGTTAGGGTTAGGACATTTGACCCTTCCCTTTACAACACTCTATGTGTTAGTGCTATTCACAATATTTAACACATGATGTTGAGATGGTTTCTCAACAAAACCTGTGTATAAAAAAATCATGTTTTAGATCTTTGAGGGTTTTATTAGCCATATCATCCCACCAAAAACTATTGTATTTATCTTATAGAATAGCATTTCTCTCACCAAGCGCACTCTAATGAGATCATAACCCCTTTAATGCAAGGTTGATTTTTGGGATATTATTAACTCCATTTTGGGGATGCCATCTTGGAGCATTGTAACAAAAAATGTAAACATCACATGTAACAACACATTTCTAGCATTTATTGAAAAACTTTTCATACTTGTAACACATATCTTGCATATCTATAGTGGCACAAAAATTCTATTTTAGGTGACTAAACAAAGCTTCTCAAGTTTTTGTGAAACTTCACGGGAGTAGGAAGTGTAAAAAATCACCAAGTTTGATTCCCATGTTACACATGTAGCATGGATAGTAAAACAAGTTTTCAGATCAATATTCTCTAAGATAAAATCATAAAAAATGATTTGAATGATCTATGTATTATCATGTTACGTTTCACTTTTCAAAAAAAGGCATCCATGTTCCAAAAGAGATATAGACCTCTCAACCTAGTAATATAAAAACGCACTCTTCTAGCACCACCATCATTATGTCTCAAAGTATGTGTATCTTCATGTCTACTATCAATTCTTTCAAATGAGCTTGAGGAGGGCAACAATTTAACGGTTGCTTGTCTCGTCCAATTGTCCCTGTTTCTAAGGATATCATATGAATCAACGGGGCCTTAGCCTTTGTCCCTCCCAATAGGGTTTCTAAGCTCACCTCTCCTAGGAGAACCACTCCATATTCCACCAAGTGCGTAGTGAATATTTGAGGCATTGTACACATTACCACCCCTCCGCTGCATTTTAGATGGGGCCTCATGTAATTCCATACATTACCACCCCTCAGCTGCATTTTAGATGGGGCCTCTTATAATTTCATACATCTAGGACTTTTATAGGTGGTAGGAACATCTTGTGGCTACAATACATGGAATTGCAAAAGGATTCCTTAAGCTCACGAAGTGTAGATAGCTCAAGTAGTATGACATTGTCCTCATGAGTTTTCTAACCATCCAAGGTAAGGGCGTCATACTACCAAGACTTCCCACATACAAAAGTGAGGTTCCATAATAATTGCCATAGTTTATGAACGATCCTATATGAATTATTCCCTCTAGTACCGTCTTTTGGATGAGAAGAATTGCATTGAAGTCCCTTCCCTACTTGATGAATTTTTAGGAGTGAGAAATTTCTACATTAGTATACCTTTATTCGATTAGGAAAGTGGCTCAAAAGGAATCAACGAATGCATCTTAGAACTAAAAGGAGTGACATAGATGTCACATTCCTTTCCACTACTACATTCATGGGAATATTTTACATTATGTACTCAATAAAGGCTTGTATGATGCCAAGGAAACACAAATGCTATTGAAAGAGCTCCACTAATATATTAGAGAAGACAACTTTTTTGGAGGCATTATAGGCTTTACTGAAAGATCCGCTTGTCCTTAATCTCATAGTATCATACCTATTTTCTATAAAAATCAAGTTAAACATGTAGCCTTATTAAAAGAAACATTATATAAGGGTAAGCCAATCGTGAGTAAGAAATCGTTGTTATGGTTTTAATTATATACATGCGAACTGATTTTGTTTCCATAATCTGTTTTGCGAACCAGTTTTGCAGCATTTTTTGACCTATAACTGCAATTATTGAATAGGCATATCTAAATAAGTATCAGAAACACTTTTTTCTTTCTATCAGTCCTAATTATGCTTCTAAAAGGACTTATGCTTGGAATTCTTCCATCTCTTTGACTTACAAGGAAGATGGGTCTCTCTAAGCATCCTTCGGTAGCCTGGGCTCCATCACCCTCTCCTTGCTATCATTTATGTTGATCTGCCAATTGTTATGGCTATGATATGGTTCCAAAATGCTGTGACAATATCTATAAGTTTGTTTCGGGCCCCATTCTTCATAGTTTATGATTCACTCAAGTCCCATAAACCCCTAGCTTCTATCGGTTCCTTGGCTAGGTTTACTAACGTACATTTCATAGCATTATAGTGTTAAAGAGTAATCTGCGAACTGTGATGTGGATACTCTATATCATGACATGGTTTTAATGGCAGGTTCATGTGACCTTGTATTGACTGTTGTTGCAAGATATGCCGTTTCCAAGCATCTTGAGATTCATGGGTATTGCTAGCTAACTCTCTTCTATTGATAAAGACCATATATGAGCGCTCACCACAGATGGTGACCTGCCTTTGAATTATGTACTTTGTTACATGTTGAGTTCACAATGCCAGCATTTACTTGGGTTGATCCAAAATCCATTTGGAGTCATGACCTATTGATGGAATAGATTTTGCAAGGATACTAGTTTTGTTCTCTACCATTATGATGTGTTGCTTTGCAAGGATACAAATGGCTAACCACATCATGGCACGGTTGGACAAAAGATTTTCTTTTCAAAGTTATGTTTTTTGCTAGAACTCTTGGTTGACTACTGGGTCGTATTCTTGACTGCAATAACGAGCAGTCGAGGTCTTGGATGGATCACCTTCTCTTGAATGGATGCAGGTAATAGTCCTCGACACTAGAATACACCTCAATGTAGCTGCCAATGAGATCAAGTCTTCATTGCTTTGCTTGCTCATGGTCACTCCATATTGGGCATTCTAAAGGGTTTCTACCTTATTGTATTTTTCATGTTTCATTCTAAATGTAATATTAAGAATTGCAAGAAGTTTTTTCACTCGCAATACCAGGTCCAGAGCCACTACCTGTTCCTAGGGTGGTTTCCTATCAACCTAACACACACACACACACACACATGCACACACGCGCACACACAATTCCGTGGATAAAAACAATGTGTAAATTACAATGAGTACATTTAGATGACAATGAGTTTGCTCTTGCTAAATAAGGCAAGGATTGTAGTGTCTCTTAAAGACCCTTAGACCAAGCAATAGCTTCATAGCATGGGATGGCATGTCCACAACGATTCAATATGGTTTGTATAGTCATATATAGATGGGAATCTATCTTTGGATGACATTGGCCACAAGGTTGATGTGTAAGTAAACATGTCCCTTTTGCTTCATGAGTTTATTTTGTAATCAAAGGAATGCATTACATCTTTCAGCTACCTCATGAGGTGGGTATTTTTCAATCTAAGAAATGTATTTCATTTATGCTCAAATGTAGGCATAAAATATGTATGAGAATTCAAGCATGCAAGATTCAGCAACTTAACATGTCTCATTGGAATGCAATTCAAGAGAACTATCGGGAGCATACAAATCAAAGAGCCTTGCTCCACATTTATCATAGTGGAATGAGGGATGAAAATTGATCGAAAATATGAGAGAGAGAGAGAGAGAGAGAGAGAGAGAGAGAGAGAGAGAGAGAGAGAGAGAGAGAGAGCTCTTAATGTGTAGTTTCCATGCAATCGTTTACTATAAGACATGTACTCATACAATGTGTGTTGGTTTGGTAGGACGAAGAAGTAAAGTTGCATGTCTTTGTTTTGGCAGCAGCAATGACTATTGTAAAGTAAATGCCATAGATAAAACAAGTATATTTAAGTAATAATGAGTACATTTAAATGATAATAAGTTTGTGGTAGACGACTGATCTACCATTAATTTTATTTGGTCTTCCTAATTAAGACAGTGATTGTCGTATCACTTAGAGACCCCTTAAACCGAGCAATAGCTTTAGAGCATGGAATGGTATGCTCCATGTTAGTTTTCATAATGAAGTATTCAACCTAATTGAGTTCTTTGAACAGAGTAATAGTTTGATATGGCTCCCTAAAAACTACCAAGGGAGATGATCTCTTGTCCACAATTATATGTGCATTGCCTTTGCTTCATGATACGGGACCTCAAACATGGAGGGATTTTTTTTGCTAATCCTCCTAGCCACGGATTCTATTCATGAGCTTTCTCGTGACTCCTCAATCGTGAGGTTCTCTATCCCCAAACCTCATTTTTTCTTGAGCTCCCTCTAGAATCCTCCCTCCTAGCTAATTACTTGCCATGTGGACTTCTAGATGCCAAGTGTCCTAGGGGACTTTAGTCTTTACCCCTTCTTGGCATCCCTCTCTAATGCTAGGCCCCACTTATGCCTAGCCACACTTAATTGCATCCACCGTTGCACTGTCAAGCCCTCTTGGTTTCCCGCCTCACCATAATCGCAATGTATGGCTCCAGGATTATGGTTGACGTAACATTCCCTTCCCCTTAAGAATGGTTTACGTCCTCGAAAACAAAATTGGGAAACCTCCTCTCTCTAATGCTAGGCCCCACTTATGCCTAGCCACACTTGATTGCATCCACTGTTGCAGTGTTAAGTGCATCCACCGTTGCAGTGTCAAGCCCTCTTGGTTTCCCACCTCACCATAATCGCAACGTATGGGTCCAGGATTATGGTTGACGTAGCATTCCCTTCCCCTTAAGAATGGTTTACGTCCTCGAAAACAAAAATTGGGAAACCTCCTCTGGAGATTGCTTACCCTTTCCCATGTTGAACTCTCTTCAGATCTATCTTTCCACTTAACTAGACATTCTTGCCATATTGTGTGTCGCGTTCTTTTTTCTTGTCTATCTAAAATTCTTTCTGGTTCATGTGGTAAAGATGTAGGCTCAATGAGTTCAACTAGGACTTCATTTCCAATGAGATTATCATCATCTCCTAACTTTCTTTTTAGCCTACTAACATGAAAAACTAGATGTACTCTACATCCCTCAGGTAAGGCTAATTTGTAAGCAAGTTCTCCAATCCTCTTAAGTATTGTGAATGGTCCACAATACCTAGGAGACAAGTTCGGACATTTACCTATCTTTAGAGATTTTGAAGATTCAGGTACCTTAAGGTAGACTTTCTCATTTACTTCAAACTTCAACTTTCTATGGCGGGGGTTTGCATAACTTCGTGCTCTATTCTGAGCTCTTCTTATGCTATCTTTAGCTAACTTAAGCATTTGATTCATATCTTCAAGAAAGTCTTTGGCCGCTTGAACCTTCTTTTTTTCGAGTCCCACTGTCATTGGGGCTCTTGGTTTAAATCCATACATAATCATGAATGGACTAAAACGTGTAGCTGAATGTTTGGCACTATTATATGCAAATTCTAATATGGACAGATACTATTCCCAGTTAGTTTGCCGTTTACTTACATATGCTCGAAGCATATCCTCAATGATGTGATTGACCCTTTCAGTTTGACCATCACTCTGTGGATAATCCACGGTACTCATATTCAATGAAGTTTCTAATCTCTTAAACACATCCCTCCAAAAATGGTTGTTAAATTTGCTATCCCGATCACTAATAATACCGACTGGTAGCCCATACAGTCTATAGATATGTGCCATAAATAGCCTGGCTAATTCTGAAGTTTTAACATCTTCATTAACAGGAATGAAATGAGCCATCTTGGTCAACTGATCCACAATTATCCACACTAAGTTGTGCCTCCTCTATGTCCTAGGTAATCCCACAATAAAATCCATGGAGATGCTTTCCCATCTGCCAGATGGAATCTCCAATGGGTGTAGGAGACCTCCTACCTTAAGGTGTTCAACCTTATTGACATGGAATTTTTGGCACTTCAATACATAATCTCGAATGTCCTTACCTATTCCAGGACAAAAGAATTGTCTTTTCATAAGCACATATGTCTTCTGAATTCCTGGGTGTCCAGCACTCAGACTATCATGACATTCAAAAAGAATTCGGTGCCTAATGTCATTATTATCTAGGACACATACTCTACCCTTGTAGAGTAGGTAGCCATCTTCAATAGTATATTTTTTCCAATTGAGTCCTTTATCACCAACCTGTGGTGTGTCGCCATTTCCATGCGACTCCTCAGTGAAAGCCTGTCGATTAGTTGGATCCCTATTTCTAATTGCTTTCCATATTTCAGAGAAGTGAGGATCAAACTCACATCTCCCCTTCAAGGACTTTAGAAAATCATTCCGAAATTGAGTAAAACTCAATTCATTAACAATTGGCATTCGGCTAAGAGAGTCTGCTACCACATTGAGCTTCCCTTTCCTATATGTCAGTTGTATATCAAACTCTTGCATTAACTCAAGCCATCTAGCTTTTCTATCTTTAAGATCTAGCTAATTACAAATCTACTTAATGCTCTCCTGATCAAAGATTATCTCAAATTTTGCACCATATAAGTAGTGCCTCCACTTTTTTAAAGCATAGACTATAGCATATAGTTCCTTCTCATATGCCGAGTAATTCCGTTGGGCACAATCTAACTTTTTACTTTCAAAAGCCACTGGTTGACCTTTTTGTATAAGTACCACCCCAATAGCAAAATCAATGGCATCTGTCTCAACCACGAATGGTTTATTGGAATCCACTACTTTTAAGATAGGAGCTGCCGCTATAGCTACTTTTAATTTTTCAAAACTTCTCTTTTGAGATTCATCCCATATGATGGTGCTTCCCTTCCCCTGAAGCTGGTCTGTCATCAGAACATCAATCTTAGCGTAATCCTGGATGAATCTCCTATAGAATCTTGACAAACCTAAGAATATATGTAATTCTTCTAGATTTGTAGGATGTGGCCATTCCAATATGACCCTTACTTTGTCAGGGTCCATATGAACCTCTTCTTGGGATATTGTATGTCCCAAGTATTTCACTTCTTTTGCAAAGAATTCACATTTGGATTCTTTAGCAAAGAGTGAATTATCTCTAAGCAGTTGGAACACTTTTCACAAATGTTCCAAATGCTTTTTCTTGGTTTTACTATAAATAAGAATATCGTCTAAAAATACTACAGCAAATTTTCCTAGATATGGCCATAAGACACTATTCATAAGTCTCATGAAAGTTGTTGGAGCATTTGTTAATCCAAATGGCATTACTTTAAATTGATAATGCCCATACCTAGTACGAAATGATGTCTTAGGGGCATCCTCTTCCCTAATTCATACTTGGTGATATCCTGATCTTAAATCAATTTTAGTAAAATATTTTGCCCCTTGCAATTGATCAAAGAGCTCATCAATGTGAGGCATATGATACTTATTTTTTATGGTGATTTTATTTAGTGCTCGGTAATCTATGCATAAACGCAGAGTACCATCCTTTTTCTTTACTAGTAAAATTGGTGCAAACCAAGTTGGATTTGGCCCTTTCTAAGATATTATGTTAACTGTCTTTTAACCTTACGTTCCTCCGTTTGACTAAGTCTATATGGGGATTTACAAACAGGGGTAGATCCAGGAATTAAATCTATTTGATGATCTACTTCTCTCTCAGAGGGTAAACCATCAGGCCAATCAGATGGAAAAACATTTTTAAATTCAAACATTAAATCATTAAAAGAAGATTTATACTTTTTAACATTATCAAAAACAATATTACTTCTTTCCGATGCAAAAGACATAAAATCACCAATAAAAGTAAGTTCACAGAGATATATCTTGCATTCTTCTTGCTGTAGCAGTCATTCCAATTCCATCGAACAAATAAGAGGAGAGTTAGGCACATCATGTTCTCCTTAGATTTGGAAGACTCTACCCTCTTTTTCAAACATAATGGAGTTATTAAGATAACTCCGTTGTAAGCTATGCCCAAGACTATACCGCCATTCTCGACCAAGCACTACATCTGTTCGGTCGAGATGCATGATTTGGAAATCCAAGGCATCCTGATAACCCTGAATATCCACCTCTACACCATGTATCATGGTGTCCTAAACTTTTTAATCATTGCCCTTTGCCAAAGAGACCACATATCTATGGGCACTAGGACTGTCAGGCAATTTTCATTTCTTAACTAACGAGTACAAGAAATTATGTGTTGCACTATCATCGACCATCACTCTTACTCTTTGCCCCTTAATTTTTCCATGCATCCTCATTAAATCATGAGGACCAAAGGTGTGGGCTGCCACATTGCCGATGATAGACAGCACATGTGGGTGCTATCCTCATGATAGACCTCTACCTCAGTGTACTTTTCAGTACCATTAAGCGGCAACACTTGCACCGCATACACTTGTTTTTGTGGTGGTCTATTTGGGGCTTTAGCTTCTACTTGTTTATTTTTAGAGCAGTTCCAAGCAGCATGGTCTTTACCCAAACATATGAAGCAAAGATTTTCTTGCCTAGCCCTTTCATAATCCTTCAACCTTATAAGTGTCTTTGAGACCTCTCACGAAACCCCTTATCTTTTGGAATTCATCAATTCCCTTCAGCTTAATGATTGCCTCCCTATAGCTCGCTATGTACTAGACTAGAGTGTTTTTACCCATAGTGCAATTATCCCAAGCCTCCCACGCTCTTTCTAATTCATTTTCTGGTAAAAACTCTTTTAGGAAGGCTTGTTCAAACTCAGTCCAATACCTAGGATATCACTTTCCCTGAGGCTCATCCACCATATATAGGCTTTATTTCGAAGGAAAATACTTGCTTTCACGACTTGATTTTCAACAAGAGGATTCTTGAGTCGATGGAAGTCTTGCCACTTTTACAAGAACGTATTAATTGCATCTTTATTATGCTCTTTTTCTTTCCTATTAAAAATTGGCGGTTTCAAGTCCTTAAGGATATTAGAGGTTTCTCTAAGTCGAGAGGTCGACCCCTCAACTTGATTAGGAGAAATCGGTGATTTTTCAATAATAGTTACTGATTGAGAATCGGCTAACTTAGTTATAGCTTTAGCTAGGGTTTTTAATGTATCACTGATAACTCCTAGCTATGTTTCTATATTTTGCATTCGAGTTTCAAGTTTAGTGAATTTCGTATACGGAATTCCATAATCACCATAGTCTATCTCCTCCATTTCCACATTATCCTCTTGAGTTTTAATTTGTACCTCCTCATGTATTTCCTCTCCAACTATCGCTTTTCCTTTTCTAACCCTTTCCTTGGCTCCCTAATCATTTCATCTCTCTCTGGAGTTGTCATTTTTTTATAATGCGTACTTTCTAGAAATTATAAAGCAAAAATCTTTATATCAGAGAGAAAAATATGATGCCCACTTCCCTGTCATGTGGTCGATGGTCCAGTGATACGAGACCTCAAACATAGAGGGCATTTTTCTGCTAATCCTCCCAACCACGGATTATATTCATGAGCTCCTCTCTCATGACTCCTCAGTCGTGAGGTTCTCTATCCCCAAACCTCCTTTTTTCTTGAGCTCCCTCTAATATCCTCCCTCCTAGCCCACTGCATGCCATGTGGACTTCTAAATGCCAAGTGTCCTTCAAGGGGACCTTAGTCTTTACCCCTTCTTGGCATCCCTCTCTAATGCTAGGCCCCACTTATGCCTAGCCGCACTTAATTGAATCCACCGTTGCAGTATCAAGCCCTCTTGGTTTCCCGCCTCACCATAATCACGCCGTATGGCTCTAAGATTATGGTTGACGTAACACTTCATGTCACACAACTGTTCGAAGAGTGCTTTCAAATAAGTTTTCTAATCTAGAGAAAGAGTGTAGATCTTAATGGCTTGGATGCCACATATCTTCTCTAAGGAATATGGATGATTGACACTAAACATCCATTTCCAATATATTTATATTATGAGACACCACGAGACATACCCTAATCTAAATTTAGGTTGTGAATTTGGATTTATTAACATCTAAATTTACAATTAAAGAAGACTTGGTCCGATGAAAAAGTCTAGTACATGTAAATTGTGCATGAGATAATTACACTAGCACACATTAATTCCATCTGACATAGAGATGATGAGGATGATCCTGCCCAAAAAGAAGTAAGCATTGGATGCTCCATTTAATATCCTTATGTAAGATGATATCACTGACATGAAAGACACTAAATTAGATAAGAGTTATGTCTAAAGAGCTAGGTGATGGTGGAGACACACAGTGCACTCCTATTGAACATTGAAGCCATCATGTGGAATAAAATAGTGTGGAAAAGGCTTTGAACCACTCCTATTGAACATTGAAGAAAGAGATGATGAGGATGATCCTTCCCAAAAAGTAGGAATTGGATGCTCCATTTAATATCCTTATGTAAGATGATACTATTGACATGAAATAGACACTCAATTAGATAAGAGTTATGTGTGAAGAGCTAGGTGATGGTGGACAGACGGCAGTCAGCTGTTTTGCAGACTAGCAGAAGGCGAGTTGGCCAGTTGATTTGGGGAGGACAGACTGAGTCCCTCCTCACCTATACAGAGGGGGGTGCCCAATGATTCATGTGAGGCCACTGACGCTTAGTTTAAGGCAGCAATAGGAGCGGTGAACCAGATCACCATTGAGTATCAAAAGGCAGCAGCTGGCTGCAAGTATTAGGGAGCATAGAGTTGTAATGGTTTGACCTTATTTGAGAAATATACTGAACTGCTGAAATGTCTGGCTGCGTCTAAGCTCACAGTTGTACCACTGATGAATTGAAGAGCGTCACCATAAACTCATACTGGACCTTCTCATTATCAATAGCCAGACACACCTGAACTCTATCCTCAATGATGGAGATGGAGGTAGGGCTACCTTTGGTCTCTTTGCGATTCCGAATCTGATGGTATACACTCTTCAAGTCAATTTTTCAGAACATCTTGGCTCCATTGAGCGATTCTAGAAATGTAGTCCATTTTGAGCATCGAAAACTGACTCTTAATCGTCTAAGCCTATTGAGCCTTGCTACAGCCATAAGGCATCTTAGCTCCACAGAAAGAAATTGCAAGACTTTCCCTCTCCTAGGGTACCAACTCCCACAATGTTGATACAGGGGCTGTGGGTAAAGGGGTCATTATGTTATTGAGGGAGGGAAAATCAAGTCCTAGCATCCTTGTTTCTATACATGTAAAGAGACAAAAAACAATATATTAAATTGCACAAAAAGATGCCTAAAAAAATAATCCAATGATGATTGACTGTAATAAGCAATTATCAATTCTCTATAAGCAATTATCAATTCTCTATCCAACTAGGCCCCGCAAGACGTTCGGTCTTCCTGTTCTCTTGTCCAGCATCTGGAATATGCACAATGTCTTCCAAACTCCACGTACTTGCGAGAGGAATGACGTTCCCTAGTTGTTTATTAACTGTTGTTTTGCAGTTTCAGAACCCTTTTTTCATAAAGCCCAGTTACCTGATCAGCAACTGTCCACATAATTGCTTGCCCAGGTGGTATCCTCATCAATCTGGGCAATATCCCTTTCCATAATGCAAGCAAGCCCTCCTCTTTGTAAATGAGCTTGATTGCATGGACCATACCTTTGTATTTTGCCTCATTTGAGACTCCACTCTGTGCCATTAAGCGTGTTTTGACAACGTCAAATGGACCAGTACAGAGGGGACCCGCAAAACCTGCTAAGAAGCCTGAGATCATTGACTGCCAAGGTTGTAAGACACGACCATCACCCTCGTGTTTATTCCAGAGCAGTGAATCAAATGTGTTTTTGGCAGTGAACATTACAGCTTGATTAACACCATTTCTCATTATCGTGGGGGCAGCACCAGCCCACAGCCCAAGAATACCCTCCTCACGCACTATTGTTGCTGCACAATGTATAGGACCTTTATATTTTAACAAATCTGGAAGCAATCCTTTTTGCTGCTGAAGTCTGATCTTCACAACCTGCTAACCGTGAAAATGAACATTAAGCTCGGGTGGGTCTAGGCGTGTAAATATCGAAAGACAGAGCAGCTACATTTAACAAAAATGAGACCTACCATAACAATAAGCTTCAAGATTAAAAAATGCGACTCAAAATGACCGTCATAGCGATAATCTGACTATTTGGTGTCTTTTAAATTGCATGTGCCCATACATAAACAACTTCTTTGTTGCAAAAAATTTAAAGGTATTTGACTTTTATAATGGAAAAGAGAGAGGGGCTGGCTGTGCCGTACAGCACAAAAGTATACATGGAGAATTGTCGCAGACCTCAAATGGAGTGACGATGAAAAGGGCCTCAATAACACCAGCACCGAATCCTGAAGCAAACCGCCCAATGGAGCTAATCTCTCCAGTTTCCGGATTCCTGAAAGCTACCTGCAGTACCGCATTGGAGCCCATTCGCAGGGTATACTTCAAAGTTAGATGCGTTGCAAATGGAGTAAGTCCTTTCCATAAAGCTCTGACTCCCTCTTCCTTCACAATCGTTTGGCCACAGTATAGGATCCCCTTATATTTCCCTTCTCTGTCGAGCTGAAGGCGGGTCTTAATAACATCGATGGGCTGCAAGCAGCAAGCTTCGACGATTCCACCAATGGATCCAGATATGGCTTTGACATAGGGGGGGATGAAGGGCTCTCGACGGGTTGCAAAAACTGGTTTTGCAGGAGGGGAAGAGGAGGGATGGCTGGAAGCCATGGTTGGGTGGTGGAGAAACCAGATTTTTGAGCTCTACATAATACATAACGCAGCAGAGGATGCTCCTGTTTCCCTCTCCCACCCAAACATAGCCTCAAGGGCATCAAATTCTCTTGCCTACATCCATAATCCAAAAACAGTTGACATTCCATTAGCATTACATTAAGAGTCGGAGTACATACATGACGCCATTATTCCCCACTCATCACTCATGGGTTCACAAAAGCCCCCATATGGGGAGGGTGGAGGCGCTTTCTGGCAAGCTCACACCGCCCATTGCTTGCCCAAGCGAAGAACAGGCATGGGAAGTGTATGGATTACACACCAACCGGACAAAATAACAACGTGGGGATCCCACTCGTAGTCACTTACTGACTACACGTACTCACTCATTGACTACAATAATCCTAGCAAGAAGGGTGAAAAATAAATGTGTGTAACAGTCCCTCTTGCTTAGGGTGCAACTTACCTCAGTTGTGTTTTATTATAAGAGTGGATCGATTCAAGAAAAGCTCAAAAATACTATTCAAGAAACCATTGTGTATCATCCTTTGAATGATTTTTTAACTTCAACGGATAAGTGTTATAGGTTTTTCCTCCACATGTAGTTCTCTGTTGATGATCAAGATTCTAATATTTCTTCCTCATCAATGATCAAGGGTGGCTCAAAGTAGAATGCATAGGTATTTCTCCCTTGAAAGGTTCCAATGATTTGGCAATTCTATCCTAGAAGACACATCATTTATCACTTGAATGGTTTTGAATGGCCCATAAAATCATGGTGCCATTTTGACTATAGGCCATTTCTCCATACTTTTTAGTCTTATTTTCTCAATTCGCAGTAACACATAGTCACCTTCTTTATATACCAGATGTTTTCTTTTCCTGTTGGCTTGTTTGGTATATTTCTCTTGAGCTCTCTTGATTGACAATGAGACTTCTTTCATGATGTTCATAATTGTGCACAAAGTCGTCTGCAGTTTCTACTTTTTGACGGATTCTAGTAATGGGTATTGGTAGAAGCTTTTCATAAACTCGTCTTCATTTGGATAGAGAAGGGAAATATAAGGGGATTTTGATGCCTTGTTTGAGTGGGAGAGGGAAACAGGGGCATCCTCTGTTGCAACGTTCAAAAGCCCAAAAATATATCCAAAAAAGTCAAGATTCCATTAGCATTGAATGAGGAGGGGAGTAAATACATGACGGCATTATTTTCCACCCTTTTTTGTCATCAGGAAAGGGTTCACAAAAGCCCCCACAAGGGGACGGTGACAGCGCATTCAGGTAATCTCACATCGCCCAGTTCTTGCCCAAGCAAGAAAAGGCATGGGAAGTGTATGGATTACATGCCAAGCGAACAAAATAACAATAAGAAGAGATTGCAAGCATGTGAAAATACCTATGGCCGAGTGACATGTGATTGGTTGGCACGGGTTTGAAACTTTCTCTCGGACCCTTTTTTGCCTTGTAAATCATGCCTCGCCATGTGGGAAGACACATAAGGGCACTCAAGCACCAATGTGTAAACATCCTTAGATTCGTTGGCACAAACTAATAGGTGGAATTTCATGTCCATCTTGAATAGGCTGCCAAGGGTATGGACAACACAAAAAGTGAAAGTTTGAGGGCAGAAGCTGCTGCAATGTCCGGTCATGTTTGAATACATCAAGCTCAAATACCATCCATCCAGAGAACCTCCCTGAGCCTCTTCTACCAACTCGGCAACCCCCTCCCCCCCCATTCCTTGCATTTCTATCTCCTTCTCTTGCTTTTTGCCATCCCCTTCTTGCTTCTCAGCCTCCCCTCCCCTCCTACTTCTCCACCTCTTTGCTTGCACCCCTTAGCATCTCTCCTTATGCTTCACTCCTCCCCCTTCCTCCTCAACCTTCAGCTTTGCTTCTCCCTTTTTGCAACTCTAAGTGCTTCAACTTGCCTTTGTTTGCCTCTCCTCCCTTGCACATCTTCTTGTGTTGCCTTCCTCTCATGCTAAACCTTGGTCACCTTTTTCATATGTGGCAGTTTGTTTTTTCACAAAATTAGGAATGCAAGCCATTTGACATTTTCTTGAGAATATTTCCTATGGGGTGTGACATGAAATGAATCCCCCAAGTCTAATACCCAACCATTAGTAATATTAGCTAATGAAAGTACTAAATTATCTTGCAACACAATACCTGCTACATTTGCTTCCTACAAAATCTCTTGTTCTCCATCTCCTTAATTTTTGTTTCAAGACCAACATTTTTCATTAGGTGTCCTTTCTTCTCGCAATGCCAGATCTCCATCTTCCATTTGGATTTAAATATTCCCCTTTTTGACTTGCCATGATTTTCTAGGCTATTTCCTCTCTCCCTTTTTCTTCCCCTGTTCTCAAGAGTCAAAACATTACTTGATGTTACACTTATGCTTTTTCTTCAGATTTTCTAGCTAAGGATAACACCAACAACATCATCAAACTTTAAAGTCCTTAACCCAAATACAAGTTACTCACGTCCATGACCAAACCGTCCTAACTTTTGGCAATTGACACAAAATCAAGAGAGCTCATAACCTCATCATTGGAGGGTTACATTACATGTATTTGTATTGAGCTAATTTAAATTATTGGCAAATAGATCCAACTTTGACATCTTCATACTGTATAAGAAATACCTTGTTAGAGGTGGATGGTTCTTCATGCAATATAGCCAACATCTCCAATACTTTGTTAAAAGTGCATGGTTTTTCATACAATTTAACCAACATCTTCATTATGTCCTCCATTGTCTTTTGATCTAGAACATTGAAGGAAGGTAATAGTTCTAGGCATAGTGGTATAATTCCTTGTTATTTTTATGGAAGGACCTCCCATTCTTCATCTCTAATGATTAAAGTTATATTTGCTATTTTGCCTAATTGTAGAAAGAGATCCTTCTAGTATGAATAGTCCCCCATTTGCATATTCTATAACTAGTAATTCTAGTGGATAAGCTTCTTGACTTTGAACTTGCCTTCTTCTACCATTGCTCCCAGTAGAACTACAAAAAATTCCTTCCAAAAAGTTGATGAATGTTGCTAAATGCAGAGCACATAGGATCAAATCACAAGAAGGCTTAGAGGAGGCGCATAGTGGCTACATCTTGTTTATGTATAAGTACAAAATCTCTTACATTAGTTGTTATTAAAAACAAGATCATGAAGCAATAATCTAAAGAGAAAAATATGTAAAACATAGTATAAAATAATGTAGAATAAAAGACAGAGAGACATCGATATACACGGTTCAACTACTAGTGTGGGCTACATCTATGGAAAGAATAGCTACTTAGGTTTATTATAGCAAATAAGAAGAATACAATTAGCAATACATCTTTGCTATCACATGGAATATAGAAGCTACACACACAAGATTCTTTATAGCCTCTTGATTATGATATGTTCCTTAGTCTAAAAGCTAGAATAGTCATTACACATGGGTGTAACCCATTTAAACTGGTTAGCTTGACTCATCCTTCATGACTAGGCGACATTTATAAGTCAATATAGAAAATCAAACATGAAACTTTTTCCTTTGGTGGCAGTTTCCCCTAATATCCCCACCAAGGGAGGAGTAGCAATAGTATTAGGTGAGGCAAGCCCCCCCTTCATAGAGTGGGTTCAAACACACCTAGGTCCAAATGCGATTAAAAAAAATTCTCTTTGTAATTAGACTCTCCACACTCAACAATGAATTGAAGGAGCCCTTTTTGGAGAGATTTCAATCATCAAAGTGTCTCAAGGAATACATTGTGCTAAAAAATCAAGAAAATCAAAGAGAGGTTAGGAAAATCAATAAATAATTTTGTAGTGCCAAATGAGGGTGCTGACCAACTAGTTGAACAATGTGCAAGACAAAATGGCATTTCAATCCTAGTTTCTAAGTAGACTCAACAATAAAATGTAGAGTTGTGCAACATGAAGATCACCTATCCAATGAAGAGACATGATGATGAATTGATCCACAAATCAATTTTGATAAAAAAGGGGATGAGTGAACCCAAAATAAGGAAAAAAGTTTCAGAAGATGGATATCAAAGAGAAAGGCGAAGATGGGCTAGTGATATGAAAGGACACTAAGTTTAAAAAAGAGGAGAAAAAAATGGGTATCAAAGGTGCCCATGAGAAGGGTGATGTATGCTGCTAGAATTGCATGGTGGATGTGTATCAATCATGCACTTTTTCAACATCAACAATTGCATCAGCCCCATGACCAAAGAGTGCTAGTTAAAATAAGAATGAGGACCACAAAGATCCATCAATTGGAAAGGGAGGCTTGAAGACCCTACGATGGAGAAATATAAAAGGATACCAATAGAATATGCTACTTCTATGGCAAGAAAGTTCACCAAAAGGCTAAATGTTGACTATAGAAGAAACAATTGGACATACTGCAGACTACGCATCAACTATTGTAGATGCACAAGTGGTCACAATATTTCAAGTCCAAATCCAAAGAAGATGAATGGGCTAAGAATTTTTTGGAAGGAAGAGAAGAAGATGGCAAATGAGATTAGCCACATCCTCATAAAAAAGGACCCCTTGTCGAGATAAGGAAATCCAATATTGAGTCCTCTAACTCAAGATAAGGAAACCATAATTGAGTCGTCTAAGTCAAGATAAGGAAACCATTGAGTCTTATAAAAATAACTAAAGAAATGGAGGAAATAGGATGCAACCAAATAAATGAAAGGTGGAATTAATTAGGGAGGAAAGATGAGGCAACAAGGAATCCCAATACAAAACAAAATCAAATTGACAAGGTTTGGGAGAATCCATTGGCCAATTATTAGATTTACAGTGGCCAAGTATTGAAACTCACTCATCATTGTGTGAAGCTCTTCCAAAACCATACAATCAATGAATGACTTGCCATAGAACCATTAACCACCAAAGTTGAGTTGGCTAAAATGGTGTTTTGGGATGAAGAGGTACCCATGATCAACATGAAAATTTAAAACCACATGGTGAGGGGAGAGTTGATTGATGAAGGTTCCAAAGAAACTCATCTTTGAGGAAGTCTACGGAGGTTCAATTTGAAAAACTTAAATTCGTCTCCATTCAAAATTTTCATGGTGGATTAGTGGCGGTTGGTGAAGCCAGTGGGTATGCTTAGGTCTATATGCAGCAGCAAGATCAATAAAGAATACTTCATGGTCACACTAGACCCAAATGATTAGAGGTGAAGGAGGCACACACATCAAACATTCCACATTGTGCCCATGTCAATAATTGACACAATGTAGTTAGCCACAAGGAGGTTGGTGAAGATGGAGAGCCAAAGATGCCCTTCTTAAAGGCCTTCACTAAGGGTAAAGAGGGACAAAGAGTAGTCCAAGAAGGATTGGCTAACAGAATTAGCCTTATCAATGGTAGTAGTTGAACTAAAGAAGGAAAACCCATTAAAGAAATCAATGTGAGGCCATAAGAAGAACCAAAGTTGATTCAAATCAATGAAGAACTTCCCAATCAATCCCTTGACCAAGCCCAATAACTCTTTCTACAGTATAAGGATGTATTTACATGGGAATACACAGATCTAAAGGGGTACCACGGAATTGGATTCAAGCTCAAATTCTCTTTATACCAAATGCAAATCCAATTCGTAGCATCAAAGGTATTGAATGAAGTCTAACTATACCATGATGGTAAAGCCCAAAATAGACCAACTACACAACAAAAAAATTCAT
This sequence comes from Dipteris shenzhenensis, assembly GCF_047967505.1. Lineage (NCBI taxonomy): Eukaryota > Viridiplantae > Streptophyta > Polypodiopsida > Gleicheniales > Dipteridaceae > Dipteris > Dipteris shenzhenensis. The sequence continues at coordinate 33,230,146 of NC_141620.1, forward strand.
CTGTTAGTGGTAGAATGAAGTTATTAGTTGTTTGCAATTATGATTGTGCCAAATAAAAATGGCCATTTGAGAGTCTATGTGCACTACCCAAAGCTCAACAAATAGGTGATCAAAGACCCATTTCCATTATCATTCATAGACAACATCTAGACAAAGTTTTTTTTTTCCAAAATGAGGGGTGTGTGTTTATATTATGTTAGAAAAGAAACGAAGGCTCCTAGCAATATTCTTGGATGATTTTTATATCCCTAGTATGAAGCACACATACTTAGAGTTCTTAGAAAAGGTATTCCAAAGTTCCAAGAGACTTGGGCCTCCCTCAATCCATAGAAGTTTTACATGTTCTCAAGGGTCTTGCTGCGGGACACATGATATTAGATGAAAGCATAATGATTAATAATTTCAAACTTGATGCCATAAAAAATGAGAAAAATCCAAGTAGCATCAAATGAGTTCAATCATTTGTGGGGTTCCTCGAGATTTATAGCTAGTCCATCAAAAAATTTGATGTCTTAGATGAACCCCACCATCAACTCACAAGGTGGGACATGAAGTTCAAGTGGAATAAAGAATGGACCAAATAGTTCCAAGTCTTATAAGACATAGCAGCAGTAAAAGGCACCCAATGGTTAGAAAGACAAATTGGAATTTGATCTTTCATGTGCATGTGGATACATTTAGATCCATTTGAGCTCAACAGGATGAGAACTCAGATTTCCCCATCAACTCAGATTTCCCCATCTACTACATGAGCCAAACATTCCCAATGATAAAAAAGAACTATTTGACCACCAAAAGAGAAGCCCTTAGGATGGTGAGTGCTTAAAAGTTTAGGCCGCTATCTCTTGGCTAAACCATTTTTCTTCTATGTGGAGCACTATAAATTGCTCTACCTAATCAACAAACCAATCTCCATGACAACGTGTTGCAAAACCATAGAATAATGGTGAAGCTTTGCACTTAGATCCTAGAAATACATGCATTAGTTCTATAGAAAAGGGGAGCACGTGATCCTCTAACAACGTGTTATTCCTATGAGAGAACAAGCATCATGGATGGAGTAGATCAAGGTGTCGTGTGACATGAAGTTGGGGGTAATAAAACTTCACGTACCTCTTAGCTTCCTACTACTTTGAAACTTAGTGATAGAGATCTTTACCACTGGGAAAGGGGAAATAAAAAAAAACTTTCATGACAAGAGACTACACCACACAATGCTCCCTTAGATGAGAATGAGGATGGTAACATCCCAAGTGATGTTGTACTCTAGCATAGGGAGAAAGAAAGGACCAACAGAAGCGATAATCTCCCAAGCCGGTTTGCACCAAAGAGAAGAGCAATACGTTGTTGAAATAAGACCTTGTGGCTCAAAATGACATGAAATGATATATCTCAAGGAGTTTGAAGGGGCTTATTAGGTCGGATGGATAGGTTCCGTGGAAACATTGCATGTCCTTCATAGATACTTCAACAAGAAGCTCAAAACACTCTGCAAACTATCATACGACACAAAGGCCTATAACTTATAGAAGAGCATGATATCAAAGATTAAAACACGTGTATAGATGCGTCTTGGAATGGGCTTCACTTTCATACATGTTTCGTAAGAAACTGAGAAGT